>NC_058084.1:130695417-130985254 GCF_014858855.1 Bufo gargarizans
AATACTAGGCCTCAAATTTAAATCCCTCTAAATCTCTCGTTACCCACCGCTGTACTGTTGTTGCTGGGCAAGATATTTAGTGTCCGTCAAAGCACATTTTTTGTTCTGGGTTGAAGTACAATTCCCAATTTAGCAATTTCATAATTTAGTGGTTTCTGCTATATCAGAGCTATTTGAAATCTATCCCTAAAAGGGTATATAATATTGAAGGTGCACATAGGGTCATTCAGAATAACTTCACACACACGCTTCTGTGCATTTCCAAGTCTAATTCTGTCACTAAATCCATACCGGTGACCCAGCGCCTAAATACTAGGCCTCAAATTTAAATCCCTCTAAATCTCTCGTTACCCACCGCTGTACTGTTGTTGCTGGGCAAGATATTTAGTGTCCGTCAAAGCACATTTTTTGTTCTGGGTTGAAGTACAATTCCCAATTTAGCAATTTCATAATTTAGTGGTTTCTGCTATATCAGAGCTATTTGAAATCTATCCCTAAAAGGGTATATAATATTGAAGGTGCACATAGGGTCATTCAGAATAACTTCACACACACGCTTCTGTGCATTTCCAAGTCTAATTCTGTCACTAAATCCATACCGGTGACCCAGCGCCTAAATACTAGGCCTCAAATTTAAATCCCTCTAAATCTCTCGTTACCCACCGCTGTACTGTTGTTGCTGGGCAAGATATTTAGTGTCCGTCAAAGCACATTTTTTGTTCTGGGTTGAAGTACAATTCCCAATTTAGCAATTTCATAATTTAGTGGTTCCTGCTATATCAGAGCTATTTGAAATCTATCCCTAAAAGGGTATATAATATTGAAGGTGCACATAGGGTCATTCAGAATAACTTCACACACACCGCTTACTGTGCATTTCCAAGTCTAATTCTGTCACTAAATCCATACCGGTGACCCAGCGCCTAAATACTAGGCCTCAAATTTAAATCCCTCTAAATCTCTCGTTACCCACCGCTGTACTGTTGTTGCTGGGCAAGATATTTAGTGTCCGTCAAAGCACATTTTTTGTTCTGGGTTGAAGTACAATTCCCAATTTAGCAATTTCATAATTTAGTGGTTTCTGCTATATCAGAGCTATTTGAAATCTATCCCTAAAAGGGTATATAATATTGAAGGTGCACATAGGGTCATTCAGAATAACTTCACACACACGCTTCTGTGCATTTCCAAGTCTAATTCTGTCACTAAATCCATACCGGTGACCCAGCGCCTAAATACTAGGCCTCAAATTTAAATCCCTCTAAATCTCTCGTTACCCACCGCTGTACTGTTGTTGCTGGGCAAGATATTTAGTGTCCGTCAAAGCACATTTTTTGTTCTGGGTTGAAGTACAATTCCCAATTTAGCAATTTCATAATTTAGTGGTTTCTGCTATATCAGAGCTATTTGAAATCTATCCCTAAAAGGGTATATAATATTGAAGGTGCACATAGGGTCATTCAGAATAACTTCACACACACGCTTCTGTGCATTTCCAAGTCTAATTCTGTCACTAAATCCATACCGGTGACCCAGCGCCTAAATACTAGGCCTCAAATTTAAATCCCTCTAAATCTCTCGTTACCCACCGCTGTACTGTTGTTGCTGGGCAAGATATTTAGTGTCCGTCAAAGCACATTTTTTGTTCTGGGTTGAAGTACAATTCCCAATTTAGCAATTTCATAATTTAGTGGTTCTGCTATATCAGAGCTATTTGAAATCTATCCCTAAAAGGGTATATAATATTGAAGGTGCACATTGGGTCATTCAGAATAACTTCACACACACCGCTACTGTGTATTTCCAAGTCTAATTCTGTCACTAAACCCATACCTGTCACCCAGCGCCTAAATACTAGGCCTCAAATTTAAATCCCTCTAAATCTCTCGTTACCCACCGCTGTACTGTTGTTGCTGGGCAAGATATTTAGTGTCCGTCAAAGCACATTTTTTGTTCTGGGTTGAAGTACAATTCCCAATTTAGCAATTTCATAATTTAGTGGTTTCTGCTATATCAGAGCTATTTGAAATCTATCCCTAAAAGGGTATATAATATTGAAGGTGCACATAGGGTCATTCAGAATAACTTCACACACACGCTTCTGTGCATTTCCAAGTCTAATTCTGTCACTAAATCCATACCGGTGACCCAGCGCCTAAATACTAGGCCTCAAATTTAAATCCCTCTAAATCTCTCGTTACCCACCGCTGTACTGTTGTTGCTGGGCAAGATATTTAGTGTCCGTCAAAGCACATTTTTTGTTCTGGGTTGAAGTACAATTCCCAATTTAGCAATTTCATAATTTAGTGGTTTCTGCTATATCAGAGCTATTTGAAATCTATCCCTAAAAGGGTATATAATATTGAAGGTGCACATAGGGTCATTCAGAATAACTTCACACACACGCTTCTGTGCATTTCCAAGTCTAATTCTGTCACTAAATCCATACCGGTGACCCAGCGCCTAAATACTAGGCCTCAAATTTAAATCCCTCTAAATCTCTCGTTACCCACCGCTGTACTGTTGTTGCTGGGCAAGATATTTAGTGTCCGTCAAAGCACATTTTTTGTTCTGGGTTGAAGTACAATTCCCAATTTAGCAATTTCATAATTTAGTGGTTCCTGCTATATCAGAGCTATTTGAAATCTATCCCTAAAAGGGTATATAATATTGAAGGTGCACATAGGGTCATTCAGAATAACTTCACACACACCGCTACTGTGCATTTCCAAGTCTAATTCTGTCACTAAATCCATACCGGTGACCCAGCGCCTAAATACTAGGCCTCAAATTTAAATCCCTCTAAATCTCTCGTTACCCACCGCTGTACTGTTGTTGCTGGGCAAGATATTTAGTGTCCGTCAAAGCACATTTTTTGTTCTGGGTTGAAGTACAATTCCCAATTTAGCAATTTCATAATTTAGTGGTTCCTGCTATATCAGAGCTATTTGAAATCTATCCCAAAAAGGGTATATAATATTGAAGGTGCACATTGGGTCATTCAGAATAACTTCACACACACCCGCTACTGTGTATTTCCAAGTCTAATTCTGTCACTAAACCCATACCTGTCACCCAGCGCCTAAATACTAGGCCTCAAATTTAAATCCCTCTAAATCTCTCGTTACCGCTGTACTGTTGTAGCTGGGAAAGTTATTTAGTGCCCGTCAAAGCACATTTTTTGTTCTGGGTTGAAGTACAATTCCCAATTTAGCAATTTCATAATTTAGTGGTTCCTGCTATATCAGAGCTATTTGAAATCTATCCCAAAAAGGGTATATAATATTCAAGGTGCACATTGGGTCATTCAGAATAACTTCACACACACGCTTCTGTGCATTTCCAAGTCTAATTCTGTCACTAAATCCATACCGGTCACCCAGCGCCTAAATACTAGGCCTCAAATTTATATCCCGCTGAATTTGAATACAATACATTGGGCCAAATAATATATTTGTTGTTGTGGTGAACCATAACAATGAGAAAAACATCTAGTAAGGGACGCGGACGTGGACATGGTCGTGGTGGTGTTAGTGGACCCTCTGGTGCTGGGAGAGGACGTGGCCGTTCTGCCACATCCACACGTCCTAGTGTACCAACTACCTCAGGTCCCAGTAGCCGCCAGAATTTACAGCGATATATGGTGGGGCCCAATGCCGTTCTAAGGATGGTAAGGCCTGAGCAGGTACAGGCATTAGTCAATTGGGTGGCCGACAGTGGATCCAGCACGTTCACATTATCTCCCACCCAGTCTTCTGCAGAAAGCGCACAGATGGCGCCTGAAAACCAACCCCATCAGTCTGTCACATCACCCCCATGCATACCAGGGAAACTGTCTCAGCCTCAAGTTATGCAGCAGTCTCTTATGCTGTTTGAAGACTCCGCTGGCAGGGTTTCCCAAGGGCATCCACCTAGCCCTTCCCCAGCGGTGAAAGACATAGAATGCACTGACGCACAACCACTTATGTTTCCTGATGATGAGGACATGGGAATACCACCTCAGCATGTCTCTGATGATGACGAAACACAGGTGCCAACTGCTGCGTCTTTCTGCAGTGTGCAGACTGAACAGGAGGTCAGGGATCAAGACTGGGTGGAAGACGATGCAGGGGACGATGAGGTCCTAGACCCCACATGGAATGAAGGTCGTGCCACTGACTTTCACAGTTCGGAGGAAGAGGCAGTGGTGAGACCGAGCCAACAGCGTAGCAAAAGAGGGAGCAGTGGGCAAAAGCAGAACACCCGCCGCCAAGAGACTCCGCCTGCTACTGACCGCCGCCATCTGGGACCGAGCACCCCAAAGGCAGCTTCAAGGAGTTCCCTGGCATGGCACTTCTTCAAACAATGTGCTGACGACAAGACCCGAGTGGTTTGCACGCTGTGCCATCAGAGCCTGAAGCGAGGCATTAACGTTCTGAACCTGAGCACAACCTGCATGACCAGGCACCTGCATGCAAAGCATGAACTGCAGTGGAGTAAACACCTTAAAACCAAGGAAGTCACTCAGGCTCCCCCTGCTACCTCTTCTGCTGCTGCCGCCTCGGCCTATTCTGCTGCTGCCGCCTCGGCCTCTTCCTCCGCCTCTGGAGGAACGTTGGCACCTGCCGCCCAGCAAACAGGGGATGTACCACCAACACCACCACCACCACCTCCGTCACCAAGCGTCTCAACCATGTCACACGCCAGCGTTCAGCTCTCCATCTCACAAACATTTGATAGAAAGCGTAAATTCCCACCTAGCCACCCTCGATCCCTGGCCCTGAATGCCAGCATTTCTAAACTACTGGCCTATGAAATGCTGTCATTTAGGCTGGTGGACACAGACAGCTTCAAACAGCTCATGTCGCTTGCTGTCCCACAGTATGTTGTTCCCAGCCGGCACTACTTCTCCAAGAGAGCCGTGCCTTCCCTGCACAACCAAGTATCCGATAAAATCAAGTGTGCACTGCGCAACGCCATCTGTAGCAAGGTCCACCTAACCACAGATACGTGGACCAGTAAGCACGGCCAGGGACGCTATATCTCCCTAACTGCACACTGGGTAAATGTAGTGGCAGCTGGGCCCCAGGCGGAGAGCTGTTTGGCGCACGTCCTGCCGCCGCCAAGGATCGCAGGGCAACATTCTTTGCCTCCTGTTGCCACCTCCTCCTTCTCGGCTTCCTCCTCCTCTTCTTCCACCTGCTCATCCAGTCAGCCACACACCTTCACCACCAACTTCAGCACAGCCCGGGGTAAACGTCAGCAGGCCATTCTGAAACTCATATGTTTGGGGGACAGGCCCCACACCGCACAGGAGTTGTGGCGGGGTATTGAACAACAGACCGACGAGTGGTTGCTGCCGGTGAGCCTCAAGCCCGGCCTGGTGGTGTGTGATAATGGGCGAAATCTCGTTGCAGCTCTGGGACTAGCCAATTTGACGCACATCCCTTGCTTGGCGCATGTGCTGAATTTGGTGGTGCAGAAGTTCATTCACAACTACCCCGACATGTCAGAGCTGCTGCATAAAGTGCGGGCCGTCTGTTCGCGCTTCCGGCGTTCACATCCTGCCGCTGCTCGCCTGTCTGCGCTACAGCGTAACTTCGGCCTTCCCGCTCACCGCCTCATATGCGACGTGCCCACCAGGTGGAACTCCACCTTGCACATGCTGGACAGACTGTGCGAGCAGCAGCAGGCCATAGTGGAGTTTCAGCTGCAGCACGCACGGGTCAGTCGCACTACAGAACAGCACCACTTCACCACCAATGACTGGGCCTCCATGCGAGACCTGTGTGCCCTGTTGCGCTGTTTCGAGTACTCCACCAACATGGCCAGTGGCGATGACACCGTTATCAGCGTTACAATACCACTTCTATGTCTCCTTGAGAAAACACTTAGGGCGATGATGGAACAGGAGGTGGCCCAGGAGGAGGAGGAGGAGGATGAGGAAGAGGGGTCATTTTTAGCACTTTCAGGCCAGTCTCTTCGAAGTGACTCAGAGGGAGGTTTTTTGCAACAGCAGAGGCCAGGTACAAATGTGGCCAGCCAGGGCCCACTACTGGAGGACGAGGAGGACGAGGATGAGGAGGAGGTGGAGGAGGATGAGGATGAAGCATGGTCACAGCGGGGTGGCACCCAACGCAGCTCGGGTCCATCACTGGTGCGTGGCTGGGGGGAAAGGCAGGACGATGACGATACGCCTCCCACAGAGGACAGCTTGTCCTTACCCCTGGGCAGCCTGGCACACATGAGCGACTACATGCTGCAGTGCCTGCGCAACGACAGCAGAGTTGCCCACATTTTAACCTGTGCGGACTACTGGGTTGCCACCCTGCTGGATCCACGCTACAAAGACAATGTGCCCACCTTACTTCCTGCACTGGAGCGTGATAGGAAGATGCGCGAGTACAAGCGCACGTTGGTAGACGCGCTACTGAGAGCATTCCCAAATGTCACAGGGGAACAAGTGGAAGCCCAAGGCCAAGGCAGAGGAGGAGCAAGAGGTCGCCAAGGCAGCTGTGTCACGGCCAGCTCCTCTGAGGGCAGGGTTAGCATGGCAGAGATGTGGAAAACTTTTGTCAACACGCCACAGCTAACTGCACCACCACCTGATACGCAACGTGTTAGCAGGAGGCAACATTTCACTAACATGGTGGAACAGTACGTGTGCACACCCCTCCACGTACTGACTGATGGTTCGGCCCCATTCAACTTCTGGGTCTCTAAATTGTCCACGTGGCCAGAGCTAGCCTTTTATGCCTTGGAGGTGCTGGCCTGCCCGGCAGCCAGCGTTTTGTCTGAACGTGTATTCAGCACGGCAGGGGGCGTCATTACAGACAAACGCAGCCGCCTGTCTACAGCCAATGTGGACAAGCTGACGTTCATAAAAATGAACCAGGCATGGATCCCACAGGACCTGTCCGTCCCTTGTCCAGATTAGACATTAACTACCTCCCCATAACCATATATTATTGGACTCCAGGGCACTTCCTCATTCAATCCTATTTTTATTTTCATTTTACCATTATATTGCGATGCTACCCAAAGTTGAATGAACCTCTCCTCTGCCTGTGTGCTAGGCCTAAATATATGCCAATGGACTGTTGCAGTGGTGGCTGACATGAAGCCTGATTCTCTGCTATGACATGCAGACTAATTCTCTGCTGACATGAAGCCAGATTGTCTGTTACGGGACCTCTCTCCTCTGCCTGGGTGCTGGGCCTAAATTTATGACAATGGACTGTTGCAGTGGTGGCTGACGTGAAGCCTGATTCTCTGCTATGACATGCAGACTGATTCTCTGCTGACATGAAGCCAGATCGTCTGTTACGGGACCTCTCTGCTCTGCCTGTGTGCTAGGCCTAAATATATGCCAATGGACTGTTGCAGTGGTGGGTGACGTGAAGCCTCATTCTCTGCTATGACATGCAGACTGATTCTCTGCTGACATGAAGCCAGATTGTCTGTTACGGGACCTCTCTGCTCTGCCTGTGTGCTAGGCCTAAATATATGCCAATGGACTGTTGCAGTGGTGGGTGACGTGAAGCCTCATTCTCTGCTATGACATGCAGACTGATTCTCTGCTGTCATGAAGCCAGATTGTCTGTTACGGGACCTCTCTGCTCTGCCTGTGTGCTAGGCCTAAATATATGCCAATGGACTGTTGCAGTGGTGGCTGACGTGAAGCCTCATTCTCTGCTATGACATGCAGACTGATTCTCTGCTGACATGAAGCCAGATTCTCTGTTACGGGACCTCTCTCCTCTGCCTGTGTGTGTGCTGGGCCTAAATATATGCCAATGGACTGTTGCAGTGGTGGCTGACGTGAAGCCTCATTCTCTGCTATGACATGCAGACTGATTCTCTGCTGACATGAAGCCAGATTCTCTGTTACGGGACCTCTCTCCTCTGCCTGTGTGTGTGCTGGGCCTAAATATATGCCAATGGACTGTTGCAGTGGTGGCTGACGTGAAGCCTCATTCTCTGCTATGACATGCAGACTGATTCTCTGCTGACATGAAGCCAGATTCTCTGTTACGGGACCTCTCTCCTCTGCCTGTGTGTGTGCTGGGCCTAAATATATGCCAATGGACTGTTGCAGTGGTGGCTGACGTGAAGCCTCATTCTCTGCTATGACATGCAGACTGATTCTCTGCTGACATGAAGCCAGATTCTCTGTTACGGGACCTCTCTCCTCTGCCTGTGTGCTAGGCCTAAATATATGCCAATGGACTGTTGCAGTGGTGGCTGACGTGAAGCCTCATTCTCTGCTATGACATGCAGACTAATTCTCTGCTGACATGAAGACAGATTCTCTGTTACGGGACCTCTCTCCTCTGCCTGGGTGCCGGGGCCTAAATATCTGAGAATGGACTGTTCCAGTGGTGGGTGACGGGAAGCCAGATTCTCTGCTATGGAACCTCTCTCCAATTGATTTTGGTTAATTTTTATTTATTTAATTTTTATTTTAATTAATTTCCCTATCCACATTTGTTTGCAGGGGATTTACCTACATGTTGCTGCCTTTTGCAGCCCTCTAGCCCTTTCCTGGGCTGTTTTACAGCCGTTTTAGTGCCGAAAAGTTCGGGTCCCCATTGACTTCAATGGGGTTCGGGTTCGGGACGAAGTTCGGATCGGGTTCGGATCCCGAACCCGAACATTTCCGGGATGTTCGGCCGAACTTCTCGAACCCGAACATCCAGGTGTTCGCTCAACTCTACTGAGAAGCTCTGACAGAGGCCTTTCAGAACCTCCTCCTTGAGTTTCTGTGTTGTGGTATTCAGTTCCTCCTCTCGTTAGTCTCTCTCAGCTGTCATGTGTTGGACTAATTGCTTCCCTTTAAATTCCTCCCCAGAATGCTTTTCTGGGCGGCTTATACTTCTTCCTGGAGTGTGTGTGCATGCTGACCTTGTTCTCCTGCCTGCTACAAAGCTAAGTGTTGTACCTTTATCTGTTATTTTCTGTTTGCTGGATCCCAGGTGACCCTGACTCCCTCCGTATCTTGTGTAGGGAGCCGGTGGTCGTGTCCCCTCACTATTGTAGGGTGCTCAGGTCTTTATAGTCAAGGTTCATGGATATGCAAACCTCCACCATTAGGATCTTTGCATAGGCTGAGCAGCCAGGGAAAGTGCCAGGTCTTCTGCAGGGGTCTCCCTTGGTTCCTTAGCTTTTGGATCCAGCGAGTCATTTATACATGTTGCTTTGCCTTGTTTCCTGTACACCGTCCGTGACAGAAACTCCATGGCATTCTTATTATACCAGGAGCAAAGACATGGCCTCAGAAAGACGTAGTCTCGGATCGTGGGACTCAGTTTGTTTCCAGATTCTGGGTTGGGTCTATACAAGACTTGAATACTGTGACATGACAGGAATATGATGAAAGGAATATGATGCTTACAGGTGATTCCTTTCCTTGACTAATAGAACAAGGAGTCTGGAAAAATTATCAAGGCAAAAACTGAATTTGGTATTTTGGGATAGTTGGTGTAGCCATGCGTATAACTGACAATATTTCAGTGAAATTTCAGGCTGAATGTATTAGGTCTAGTTCATACTTCAGTGATTTGGTCAGTGATTTTCATCAGTGATTGTAAGCCAAAACCAGGTCTTGGTCAGTAACACAGAACAGGAGCAAATCTGTCCATGATATCTTATCTCTGTGTAGCCTCCACTCCTGCTTTTCGCTCGCAAGCACTGATGACAATAACTGAGCAAATCACTTAACAGTGAACTAGGCCTTAGCCTACACTAACACATAGAGACCATAACCTAATGGATATGAAGTAGGCAGCATGATAACCAATAAAGACATGGTATGTAAATATCTACATATGAAATATCTTCTGAGTCTTATATTAAAAACATAACATCATCTTCAGTGTGCAATTGTTACATCTCTATTTGTATGCTATCATAAAGTGGTTTAGAAGTGCTGGTGGTGTCCTGAATAGATGCCAGTGATTTTCCATGGAATTTTAAAGTTCATGTTTCACATGTAATTAGTTTTATGTTCAGTTACACTGTACCCTTAGACTGCAACAATATCTCTATCCTTATGCTCCAACTAGATGCCACCTAAAAGGTCAGCACTACCTTGGTATCTACCATGGAGAGGAGCAGTCTATGCTACTATACTGAATGTGCTGTTACTGGGAGCAGATACACTACATGATACAGAAAAGTTAAATAGCAGGAATAGAATTTAAGCTTTATTAGTGATTTTTATTTCTTACAATAATATGATAAAAGATAAATTAATCTTAATATAATTCCCTTCTCATTGCTCTTAAAAGACTTATTTCCAAATCATCAGTGACTAGGCCTAATATATTATTACCAGATAGTGCAGGTATGTTTTTAACGTGAAACCCCCACACTCTTCTGCAAATTGTAATTATAACCTGTAATAAGGGGTTACACCAAAGGCTACAGAGGGTGCAATAAAAACTAGCCCTGTGCTTGTGGGGCACATAGGTGTTCTTACGAATCACCACATAGTAATCCAAGTGCAGTGTCAGATGTGCACAGGTCTACTGAGTCAAACACTGTTTCCCTCATCCCAGTCGTTACCTGTGTTTCTTATAAATCTGTGATTTTGTAATATGCAAATTAGCAGCTTGGTGCAACAAGGGCATAGCTACTGCACCTAATTGTACTGAAAACCCTGCTCCTTATTTATTACCAGCCCCTTCTTCACAGCTTTGAGTGACAGGGCCAGGCAGGGGAGATGTAACTACGCCTGAACCCATGTTCTTGCGTGTGGGCTGGCGTTTTTAAAGCAGAATTCCCACCAAAAAATGTTATTCTCTGACCTGTAAGAAAAGTTCATGATCTAATCTGCAGTGACTGTAATCCTCTCATCGGTGACTGTAATTGTGAGCTATCCCCTCCCTTCTACTTCTCAGCTGTGAGATGTGACCAACTCTCTGATCTCCAACTGACACAGGACAGGAAGTCAGTTACCTCTGTATTCATTCCTATTAGACTGACATTGAGGTTCCCATAGGAATACATAGAGAAAGTGACTTCCTGTCAAAGATGCTGTGTTATTTGTAAAGTCTGATAACTGGTCACAAGACACAGCCAAGAAGCAGAAGATTACTTCCAATACAGATTACATCATGAACCATTCTAACAGTTCAGATAATTTTTATGGGCACTCTACTTTATAAAAAATGCCAGCACCCATTCTTTATAGGAATGGGTGCACATGCAGTACAGCCCTGATGCTTGCCAGGACTGCATAGTACAGGCGACTTTATCCATGGCAAGCACCAGGGCTGTATTGTGCATGTGCAAATTCTCAAAGCGCCAGCTCACAAGTGAGAACACAGAACCAGATGAGATTACATCTCATTTTCCTGACCCTTTCACTCAAAGCTGGAGGGGGAGAGGGGCAATGCTGGCTGAGATTAGGGAAAAGGGTTTCTGTGCAACGAGCTGCAATGTTGACACCCTAACAGGGTTGCCAACCATTCAGACACTCCCTAAAATTGTGTCA
This sequence comes from Bufo gargarizans, assembly GCF_014858855.1. Classification (NCBI taxonomy): domain Eukaryota; kingdom Metazoa; phylum Chordata; class Amphibia; order Anura; family Bufonidae; genus Bufo; species Bufo gargarizans. The sequence continues at coordinate 130,706,894 of NC_058084.1, forward strand.
ATGATAAAAAAAAATCGATGTGTCCATGATTTTTTTTTTTTTTTTTAGGCTGGTGGTACAAGACTAGATTATTTTGGTGGTAATTATCATAATTTTACAGTAAATACTGGTAATGTGTTCTTATTAGTATTCTAGGGGGTCATCTATTAAGCAGAAATACACCTATATTAGGCGCATTTCTGCTGCAGATTGCAGCGCAAAGGACTTCTCTATTACTTCTCCACGCTCACACCAGGTCTAAATAAAGTGGGCGTGGTGTGGACCGGGAAGGAGAGGGGCTGGCAGGCCCCTCTCATTTACCTTTTTCTACTGTTTCAGGCATAGAAAATGGCCTAAATGTAAGACAGCTTGGAAGGTTTGTGCCTCTACAGGTGAAACTCCAAAAATAGAATTAGAATATCGTGCAAAGTTCATTTATTTCAGTAATGCAACTTAAAAGGTGAAACTAATATATGAGATAGACTCATTACATGTAAAGCGAGATATTTCAAGCCTTTATTTGTTATAATTTGGATGATTATGGCTTATAGCTTAGAGTACCCCAAAGTTACAATTTTGACTGTTCGGCTCCAGCATCGCTATGCTCGGCACATGGCAGTACTCGGCTGAGTACCGCATGTGCTCGAGAGCCATGCTCGAGTCTCCTCCCCACACATTTCGTGGCTGCTATGCAGCCAATAAACGTGCCGGTAAGTACTGCCATCACTGTAATGTCAGTAGCCATGTTGGCTACTGGCATTACAGTGATTGGCTGGCCGGAGCACGTCATCGGGTGCTATATAGCACCCGATGACATATGTTCGGCTCATTTGTAGTCAGGGAGAGCTGCGCTTAGGAAGGGACAGATAGTGTAGGGAGTGTGATCACAAGATTTGCAATCTATTTACTTAAAAAACTTTTCAAAGACCCAAAAGTTTAAGGTGTGTGGTGGCAGCAATATAATATCAATTTTTTTTCCATTAATTTCTATACTTTTTTATAGAGGGTGTCTGCAGTGAAATGGGACATCTGTGCAATACCTTGTTAGGGACAGAGAAAGAAAAATTTTTAAGTGCAAACTAGTATATTTTTTCCATAATTTTCAATACTTTTTCTATAGAGGGTATCTGCAGTGACTTGTGACTTCTGTGCAATACCTTCTGTGTGTCAGGGCCATAGATAGGAAAAATATAAGTGCAAACTAGAATATTTCTTCCATCATTTTCAATACTTTTTTTATAGAGGGTGTCTGCAGTGACTTGTGACATCTGTGCAATACCTTCTGTGTGTCAGGGACAGTGATAGGAAACATATACAGTACAGACCAAAAGTTTGGACACACCTTCTCATTCAAAGAGTTTTCTTTATTTTCATGACCATGAAAATTGTAGATTCACACTGAAGACATCAAAACTATTAATTAACACATGTGGAATTATATACATAACAAAAAAGTATGAAACAACTGAAAATATGTCATATTCTAGGTTCTTCAAAGTCACCACCTTTTGCTTTGATTACTGCTTTGCACACTCTTGGCATTCTCTTGATGAGCTTCAAGAGGTAGTCACCTGAAATGGTTTTCACTTCACAGGTGTGCCCTGTCAGGTTTATTAAGTGGGATTTCTTGCCTTATAAATGGGGTTGGGACCATCAGTTGTGTTGTGGAGACGTCAGGTGGATACACAGCTGATAGTCCTACTGATTAGACTGTTAGAATTTGTATTATGGCAAGAAAAAAGCAGCTAAGTAAAGAAAAATGAGTGGCCATCATTACTTTAAGAAATGAAGGTCAGTCAGTTCGAAAAATTGGGAAAACTTTAAAAGTGTCCCTAAGTGCAGTCACAAAAACCATCAAGCGCTACAAAGAAACTGACTCACATGCGGACCGCCCCAGGAAAGGAAGACCAAGAGTCACCTCTGCTGCGGAGGATAAGTTCATCCGAGTCACCAGCCTCAGAAATCGCAGGTTAACAGCAGCTCAGATTAGAGACCAGGTCAATGCCACACAGAGTTCTAGCAGCAGACACATCTCTAGAACAACTGTTAAGAGGAGACTGTGTGAATCAGGCCTTCATGGTAGAATATCTGCTAGGAAACCACTGCTAAGGATAGGCAACAAGCAGAAGAGATTTGTTTGGGCTAAAGAACACAAGGAATGGACATTAGACCAGTGGAAATCTGTGCTTTGGTCTGATGAGTCCAAATTTGAGATCTTTGGTTCCAACCACCGTGTCTTTGTGCGACGCAGAAAAGGTGAACGGATGGACTCTACATGCCTGGTTCCCACCGTGAAGCATGGAGGAGGAGGTGTGATGGTGTGGGGGTGCTTTGCTGGTGACCCTGTTGGGGATTTATTCAAAATTTAAGGCATACTGAACCAGCATGGCTACCACGGCATCTTGCAGCGGCATGCTATTCCATCCGGTTTGCGTTTAGTTGGACCATTATTTATTTTTCAACAGCAGAATGACCCCAAACACACCTCCAGGCTGTGTAAGGAGAGTGATGGGGTGCTGCGCCAGATGACCTGGCCTCCACAGTCACCGGACCTGAACCTAATCTAGATGTTTGGAGTGAGCTGGACCGCAGAGTGAAGGCAAAAGGGTCAACAAGTGCTAAGCATCTCTGGGAACTCCTTCAAGACTGTTGGAAGACCATTTCAGGTGACTACTAGGGATGAGCGAACTTGAACTGTATAGTTCGGGTTCGTACCGAATTTTGGGGTGTCCGTGACACGGACCCGAACCCGGACATTTTCGTAAAAGTCCGGGTTCGGGTTCGGTGTTCGTCGCTTTCTTGGCGCTTTCGTGACGCTTTCTTGGCGCTTTTTGAAAGGCTGCAAAGCAGCCAATCAACAAGCGTCATACTACTTGCCCCAAGAGGCCGTCACAGTCATGCCTACTATTGGCATGGCTGTGATTGGCCAGAGCACCATGTGACCAAGCCTCTATTTAAGCTGGAGTCACATAGCGCCGCCCGTCACTCTGCTCTGATTAGCGTAGGGAGAGGTTGCGGCTGCGACAGTAGGGCGAGATTAGGCAGATAAACTCCTCCAAAGGACTTGATTAATCGATCGATCTGCAGCTGTGGATCATTGCGCTGCTGAAATTCAATTGCTCACTGTTTTTAGGCTGCCCAGACCGTTTGTCAGTCACTTTTTTCTGGGGTGATCAGCGGCCATTTTGTGTCTTGTGCGGTGCTGCGACCAAGTGCATCCAAGCTGCGACCAAGTGCATTTAACCCTCAATGGTGTGGTTGTTTTTTGGCTAAAGCCTACATCAGGGTGAAGCTGTCACACCAAGTGCATTTAACCAGAAATAGTCTGTTAATTTTTTGGCCATATACTAAATCAGCGGCAAGCTGTGCCTGTCACCAAGTGCATTTAACCCTCAGTAGTGTGGTTGGTCAAGCTGTCACACCAAGTGCATTTAACCAGCAATAGTCTGTTCATTTTTTGGCCATATACTACATCAGGGGCAAGCTGCGCCCGTCACCAAGTGCATTTAACCCTCAGTAGTGTGGTTGGTCAAGCTGTCACACCAAGTGCATTTAACCAGCAATAGTCTGTTCATTTTTTGGCCATATACTACATCAGGGGCAAGCTGCGCCCGTCACCAAGTGCATTTAACCCTCAGTAGTGTGGTTGGTCAAGCTGTCACACCAAGTGCATTTAACCAGCAATAGTCTGTTCATTTTTTGGCCATATACTACATCAGGGGCAAGCTGCGCCTGTCACCAAGTGCATTTAACCCTCAATGGTGTGGTTGTTTTTTGGCTAAAGCCTACATCAGGGTGAAGCTGTCACACCAAGTGCATTTAACCAGCAATAGTCTGTTCATTTTTTGGCCATATACTACATCAGGGGCAAGCTGCGCCTGTCACCAAGTGCATTTAACCCTCAGTAGTGTGGTTGGTCAAGCTGTCACACCAAGTGCATTTAACCAGCAATAGTGTGGTTATTTTTTGGCCATATCCCAGTCTAATTCTGTCACTAAATCCATACCGGTCACCCAGCGCCTAAATACTAGGCCTCAAATTTATATCCCGCTAAATCTGTCGTTACCGCTGTACTGTTGTGGCTGGGCAAGTTATTTAGTGTCCGTCAAAGCACATTTTTTGTTCAGGGTTGAAATACAATTCCCAATTTAGCAATTTCATAATTTAGTGGTTTCTGCTATATCAGAGCTATTTGAAATCTATCCCTAAAAGGGTACATAATATTCAAGGTGCACATAGGGTCATTCAGAATAACTTCACACACACGCTACTGTGCATTTCCAAGTCTAATTCTGTTAGTAAATCCATACCAGTCACCCAGCGCCTAAATACTAGGCCTCAAATTTATATCCCGCTAAATCTGTCGTTACCGCTGTACTGTTGTGGCTGGGCAAGTTATTTATTGTCCGTTAAAGCACATTTTTTGTTCAGGGTTGAAATACAATTCCCAATTTAGCAATTTCATAATTTAGTGGTTTCTGCAATATCAGAGCTATTTGAAATCTATCCCTAAAAGGGTATATAATATTCAAGGTGCACATAGGGTCATTCAGAATAACTTCACACACACGCTACTGTGCATTTCCAAGTCTAATTCTGTTAGTAAATCCATACCGGTCACCCAGCGCCTAAATACTAGGCCTCAAATTTATATCCCGCTAAATCTGTCGTTACCGCTGTCCTGTTGTGGATGGGCAAGTTATTTAGTGTCCGTCAAAGCACATTTTTTGTTCTGGGTTGAAATACAATTCCCAATTTAGCAATTTCATAATTTAGTGGTTTCTGCTATATCAGAGCTATTTGAAATCTATCCCTAAAAGGGTATATAATATTCAAGGTGCACATAGGGTCATTCAGAATAACTTCACACACACGCTACTGTGCATTTCCAAGTCTAATTCTGTCACGTCATCCAGCGCCTAAATACTAGGCCTCAAATTTATATCCCGCTAAATCTGTCGTTACCTCTGTCCTGTTGTGGATGGGCAAGTTATTTAGTGTCCGTCAAAACACATTTTTTGTTCTGGGTTGAAATACAATTCCCAATTTAGCAATTTCATAATTTAGTGGTTTCTGCTATATCAGAGCTATTTGAAATCTATCCCTAAAAGGGTATATAATATTCAAGGTGCACATAGGGTCATTCAGAATAACTTCACACACACGCTACTGTGCATTTCCGAGTCTAATTCTGTTAGTAAATCCATACCGGTCACCCAGCGCCTAAATACTAGGCCTCAAATTTATATCCCGCTAAATCTGTCGTTACCGCTGTCCTGTTGTGGATGGGCAAGTTATTTACTGTCCGTCAAAGCACATTTTTTGTTCTGGGTTGAAATACAATTCCCAATTTAGCAATTTCATAATTTAGTGGTTTCTGCTATATCAGAGCTATTTGAAATCTATCCCTAAAAGGGTATATAATATTCAAGGTGCACATAGGGTCATTCAGAAAAACTTCACACACACGCTACTGTGCATTTCCAAGTCTAATTCTGTTAGTAAATCCATACCGGTCACCCAGCGCCTAAATACTAGGCCTCAAATTTATATCCCGCTAAATCTGTCGTTACCGCTGTCCTGTTGTGGATGGGCAAGTTATTTAGTGTCCGTCAAAGCACATTTTTTGTTCTGGGTTGAAATACAATTCCCAATTTAGCAATTTCATAATTTAGTGGTTTCTGATATATCAGAGCTATTTGAAATCTATCCCTAAAAGGGTATATAATATTCAAGGTGCACATAGGGTCATTCAGAATAACTTCACACACACGCTACTGTGCATTTCCGAGTCTAATTCTGTTAGTAAATCCATACCGGTCACCCAGCGCCTAAATACTAGGCCTCAAATTTATATCCCGCTAAATCTGTCGTTACCGCTGTCCTGTTGTGGATGGGCAAGTTATTTACTGTCCGTCAAAGCACATTTTTTGTTCTGGGTTGAAATACAATTCCCAATTTAGCAATTTCATAATTTAGTGGTTTCTGCTATATCAGAGCTATTTGAAATCTATCCCTAAAAGGGTATATAATATTCAAGGTGCACATAGGGTCATTCAGAATAACTTCACACACACGCTACTGTGCATTTCCAAGTCTAATTCTGTCACTAAATCCATACCGGTCATCCAGCGCCTAAATACTAGGCCTCAAATTTATATCCCGCTAAATCTGTCGTTACCTCTGTCCTGTTGTGGATGGGCAAGTTATTTAGTGTCCGTCAAAGCACATTTTTTGTTCTGGGTTGAAATACAATTCCCAATTTAGCAATTTCATAATTTAGTGGTTTCTGCTATATCAGAGCTATTTGAAATCTATCCCTAAAAGGGTATATAATATTCAAGGTGCACATATGGTCATTCAGAATAACTTCACACACACGCTACTGTGCATTTCCAAGTCTAATTCTGTTTGTAAATCCATACCGGTCACCCAGCGCCAAAATACTAGGCCTCAAATTTATATCCCGCTAAATCTGTCGTTACCGCTGTACTGTTGTGGATGGGCAAGTTATTTAGTGTCCGTCAAAGCACATTTTTTGTTCTGGGTTGAAATACAATTCCCAATTTAGCAATTTCATAATTTAGTGGTTTCTGCTATATCAGAGCTATTTGAAATCTATCCCTAAAAGGGTATATAATATTCAAGGTGCACATAGGGTCATTCAGAATAACTTCACACACACGCTTCTGTGCATTTCCAAGTCTAATTCTGTCACTAAATCCATACCGGTCATCCAGCGCCTAAATACTAGGCCTCAAATTTATATCCCGCTAAATCTGTCGTTACCGCTGTCCTGTTGTGGATGGGCAAGTTATTTACTGTCCGTCAAAGCACATTTTTTGTTCTGGGTTAAAATACAATTCCCAATTTAGCAATTTCATAATTTAGTGGTTTCTGCTATATCAGAGCTATTTGAAATCTATCCCTAAAAGGGTATATAATATTCAAGGTGCACATAGGGTCATTCAGAATAACTTCACACACACGCTACTGTGCATTTCCAAGTCTAATTCTGTCACTAAATCCATACCGGTCATCCAGCGCCTAAATACTAGGCCTCAAATTTATATCCCGCTAAATCTGTCGTTACCGCTGTCCTGTTGTGGATGGGCAAGTTATTTAGTGTCCGTCAAAACACATTTTTTGTTCTGGGTTGAAATACAATTCCCAATTTAGCAATTTCATAATTTAGTGGTTTCTGCTATATCAGAGCTATTTGAAATCTATCCCTAAAAGGGTATATAATATTCAAGGTGCACATAGGGTCATTCAGAATAACTTCACACACACGCTACTGTGCATTTCCAAGTCTAATTCTGTTAGTAAATCCATACCGGTCACCCAGCGCCTAAATACTAGGCCTCAAATTTATATCCCGCTAAATCTGTCGTTACCGCTGTCCTGTTGTGGATGGGCAAGTTATTTAGTGTCCGTCAAAGCACATTTTTTGTTCTGGGTTGAAATACTATTCCCAATTTAGCAATTTCATAATTTAGTGGTTTCTGCTATATCAGAGCTATTTGAAATCTATCCCTAAAAGGGTATATAATATTCAAGGTGCACATAGGGTCATTCAGAATAACTTCACACACACGCTACTGTGCATTTCCAAGTCTAATTCTGTTAGTAAATCCATACCGGTCACCCAGCGCCTAAATACTAGGCCTCAAATTTATATCCCGCTAAATCTGTCGTTACCGCTGTACTGTTGTGGATGGGCAAGTTATTTAGTGTCCGTCAAAGCACATTTTTTGTTCAGGGTTGAAATACAATTCCCAATTTAGCAATTTCATAATTTAGTGGTTTCTGCTATATCAGAGCTATTTGAAATCTATCCCTAAAAGGGTATATAATATTCAAGGTGCACATAGGGTCATTCAGAATAACTTCACACACACGCTACTGTGCATTTCCAAGTCTAATTCTGTTAGTAAATCCATACCGGTCACCCAGCGCCTAAATACTAGGCCTCAAATTTATATCCCGCTAAATCTGTCGTTACCGCTGTACTGTTGTGGATGGGCAAGTTATTTAGTGTCCGTCAAAGCACATTTTTTGTTCTGGGTTGAAATACAATTCCCAATTTAGCAATTTCATAATTTAGTGGTTTCTGCTATATCAGAGCTATTTGAAATCTATCCCTAAAAGGGTATATAATATTCAAGGTGCACATAGGGTCATTCAGAATAACTTCACACACACGCTACTGTGCATTTCCAAGTCTAATTCTGTTAGTAAATCCATACCGGTCACCCAACGCCTAAATACTAGGCCTCAAATTTATATCCCGCTAAATCTGTCGTTACCGCTGTACTGTTGTGGATGGGCAAGTTATTTAGTGTCCGTCAAAGCACATTTTTTGTTCAGGGTTGAAATACAATTCCCAATTTAGCAATTTCATAATTTAGTGGTTTCTGCTATATCAGAGCTATTTGAAATCTATCCCTAAAAGGGTATATAATATTCAAGGTGCACATAGGGTCATTCAGAATAACTTCACACACACGCTACTGTGCATTTCCAAGTCTAATTCTGTTAGTAAATCCATACCGGTCACCCAGCGCCTAAATAATAGGCCTCAAATTTATATCCCGCTAAATCTCTCGTTACCGCTGTACTGTTGTAGATGGGCAAGTTATTTAGTGTCCGTCAAAGCACATTTTTTGTTCTGGGTTGAAATACAATTCCCAATTTAGCAATTTCATAATTTAGTGGTTTCTGCTATATCAGAGCTATTTGAAATCTATCCCTAAAAGGGTATTTAATATTCAAGGTGCACATAGGGTCATTCAGAATAACTTCACACACACCCTACTGTGCATTTCCAAGTCTAATTCTGTTAGTAAATCCATACCGGTCACCCAGCGCCTAAATACTAGGCCTCAAATTTATATCCCGCTAAATCTCTCGTTACCGCTGTACTGTTGTGGATGGGCAAGTTATTTAGTTTCCGTCAAAGCACATTTTTTGTTCTGGGTTGAAATACAATTCCCAATTTAGCAATTTCATAATTTAGTGGTTTCTGCTATATCAGAGCTATTTGAAATCTATCCCTAAAAGGGTATTTAATATTCAAGGTGCACATAGGGTCATTCAGAATAACTTCACACACACGCTACTGTGCATTTCCAAGTCTAATTCTGTCACTAAATCCATACCGGTCACCCAGCGCCTAAATACTAGGCCTCAAAATTATATCCCGCTAAATCTGTCGTTACCGCTGTACTGTTGTGGATGGGCAAGTTGTTTAGTGTCCGTCAAAGCACATTTTTTGTTCTGGGTTGAAATACAATTCCCAATTTAGCAATTTCATAATTTAGTGGTTTCTGCTATATCAGAGCTATTTGAAATCTATCCCTAATAGGGTGTATAATATTCAAGGTGCACATAGGGTCATTCAGAATAACTTCACACACACGCTACTGTGCATTTCCAAGTCTAATTCTGTTAGTAAAGCCATACCGGTCACCCAGCGCCTAAATACTAGGCCTCAAATTTATATCCCGCTGAATTTGAATACAATACATTGGGCCAAATAATATTTTTGTTGTTGTGGTGAACCATAACAATGAGGAAAACATCTAGTAAGGGACGCGGACATGGACATGGTCGTGGTGGTGTTAGTGGACCCTCTGGTGCTGGGAGAGGACGTGGCCGTTCTGCCACATCCACACGTCCTAGTGTACCAACTACCTCAGGTCCCAGTAGCCGCCAGAATTTACAGCGATATATGGTGGGGCCCAATGCCGTTCTAAGGATGGTAAGGCCTGAGCAGGTACAGGCATTAGTCAATTGGGTGGCCGACAGTGGATCCAGCACGTTCACATTATCTCCCACTCAGTCTTCTGCAGAAAGCGCACAGATGGCGCCTGAAAACCAACCCCATCAGTCTGTCACATCACCCCCATGCATACCAGGGAAACTGTCTCAGCCTCAAGTTATGCAGCAGTCTCTTATGCTGTTTGAAGACTCCGCTGGCAGGGTTTCCCAAGGGCATCCACCTAGCCCTTCCCCAGCGGTGAAAGACATAGAATGCACTGACGCACAACCACTTATGTTTCCTGATGATGAGGACATGGGAATACCACCTCAGCATGTCTCTGATGATGACGAAACACAGGTGCAACTGCTGCGTCTTTCTGCAGTGTGCAGACTGAACAGGAGGTCAGGGATCAAGACTGGGTGGAAGACGATGCAGGGGACGATGAGGTCCTAGACCCCACATGGAATGAAGGTCGTGCCACTGACTTTCACAGTTCGGAGGTAGAGGCAGTGGTGAGACCGAGCCAACAGCGTAGCAAAAGAGGGAGCAGTGGGCAAAAGCAGAACACCCGCCGCCAAGAGACTCCGCCTGCTACTGACCGCCGCCATCTGGGACCGAGCACCCCAAAGGCAGCTTCAAGGAGTTCCCTGGCATGGCACTTCTTCAAACAATGTGCTGACGACAAGACCCGAGTGGTTTGCACGCTGTGCCATCAGAGCCTGAAGCGAGGCATTAACGTTCTGAACCTGAGCACAACCTGCATGACCAGGCACCTGCATGCAAAGCATGAACTGCAGTGGAGTAAACACCTTAAAACCAAGGAAGTCACTCAGGCTCCCCCTGCTACCTCTTCTGCTGCTGCCGCCTCGGCCTCTTCCTCTGCCTCTGGAGGAACGTTGGCACCTGCCGCCCAGCAAACAGGGGATGTACCACCAACACCACCACCACCTCCGTCACCAAGCGTCTCAACCATGTCACACGGCAGCGTTCAGCTCTCCATCTCACAAACATTTGAGAGGAAGCGTAAATTCCCACCTAGCCACCCTCGATCCCTGGCCCTGAATCCCAGCATTTCTAAACTACTGGCCTATGAAATGCTGTCATTTAGGCTGGTGGACACAGACAGCTTCAAACAGCTCATGTCGCTTGCTGTCCCACAGTATGTTGTTCCCAGCCGCCACTACTTCTCCAAGAGAGCCGTGCCTTCCCTGCACAACCAAGTATCCGATAAAATCAAGTGTGCACTGCGCAACGCCATCTGTAGCAAGGTCCACCTAACCACAGATACGTGGACCAGTAAGCACGGCCAGGGACGCTATATCTCCCTAACTGCACACTGGGTAAATGTAGTGGCAGCTGGGCCCCAGGCGGAGAGCTGTTTGGCGCACGTCCTTCCGCCGCCAAGGATCGCAGGGCAACATTCTTTGCCTCCTGTTGCCACCTGCTCCTTCTCGGCTTCCTCCTCCTCTTCTTCCACCTGCTCATCCAGTCAGCCACACACCTTCACCACCAACTTCAGCACAGCCCGGGGTAAACGTCAGCAGGCCATTCTGAAACACATATGTTTGGGGGACAGGCCCCACACCGCACAGGAGTTGTGGTGGGGTATAGAACAACAGACCGACGAGTGGTTGCTGCCGGTGAGCCTCAAGCCCGGCCTGGTGGTGTGTGATAATGGGCGAAATCTCGTTGCAGCTCTGGGACTAGCCAATTTGACGCACATCCCTTGCTTGGCGCATGTGCTGAATTTGGTGGTGCAGAAGTTCATTCACAACTACCCCGACATGTCAGAGCTGCTGCATAAAGTGCGGGCCGTCTGTTCGCGCTTCCGGCGTTCACATCCTGCTGCTGCTCGCCTGTCTGCGCTACAGCGTAACTTCGGCCTTCCTGCTCACCGCCTCATATGCGACGTGCCCACCAGGTGGAACTCCACCTTGCACATGCTGGACAGACTGTGCGAGCAGCAGCAGGCCATAGTGGAGTTTCAGCTGCAGCACGCACGGGTCAGTCGCACTACAGAACAGCACCACTTCACCACCAATGACTGGGCCTCCATGCGAGACCTGTGTGCCCTGTTGCGCTGTTTCGAGTACTCCACCAACATGGCCAGTGGCGATGACGCCGTTATCAGCGTTACAATACCACTTCTATGTCTCCTTGAGAAAACACTTAGGGCGATGATGGAAGAGGAGGTGGCCCAGGAGGAGGAGGAGGAGGAGGAGGAGGAAGAGGGGTCATTTTTAGCACTTTCTGGCCAGTCTCTTCGAAGTGACTCAGAGGGAGGTTTTTGGCAACAGCAGAGGCCAAGTACAAATGTGGCCAGCCAGGGCCCACTACTGGAGGACGAGGAGGACGAGGATGAGGAGGAGGTGGAGGAGGATGAGGATGAAGCATGGTCACAGCGGGGTGGCACCCAACGCAGCTCGGGTCCATCACTGGTGCGTGGCTGGGGGGAAAGGCAGGACGATGACGATACGCCTCCCACAGAGGACAGCTTGTCCTGGCACACATGAGCGACTACATGCTGCAGTGCCTGCGCAACGACAGCAGAGTTGCCCACATTTCAACCTGTGCGGACTACTGGGTTGCCACCCTGCTGAATCCACGCTACAAAGACAATGTGCCCACCTTACTTCCTGCACTGGAGCGTGATAGGAAGATGCGCGAGTACAAGCGCACGTTGGTAGACGCGCTACTTAGAGCATTCCCAAATGTCACAGGGGAACAAGTGGAAGCCCAAGGCCAAGGCAGAGGAGGAGCAAGAGGTCGCCAAGGCAGCTGTGTCACGGCCAGCTCCTCTGAGGGCAGGGTTAGCATGGCAGAGATGTGGAAAACTTTTGTCAACACGCCACAGCTAACTGCACCACCACCTGATACGCAATGTGTTAGCAGGAGGCAACATTTCACTAACATGGTGGAACAGTACGTGTGCACACCCCTCCACGTACTGACTGATGGTTCGGCCCCATTCAACTTCTGGGTCTCTAAATTGTCCACGTGGCCAGAGCTAGCCTTTTATGCCTTGGAGGTGCTGGCCTGCCCGGCGGCCAGCGTTTTGTCTGAACGTGTATTCAGCACGGCAGGGGGCGTCATTACAGACAAACGCAGCCGCCTGTCTACAGCCAATGTGGACAAGCTGACGTTCATAAAAATGAACCAGGCATGGATCCCACAGGACCTGTCCGTCCCTTGTCCAGATTAGACATTAACTACCTCCCCTTAACCATATATTATTGGACTCCAGGGCACTTCCTCATTCAATCCTATTTTTATTTTATTTTTACCATTATATTGCGAGGCTACCCAAAGTTGAATGAACCTCTCCTCTGTCTGGGTGCCAGGGCCTAAATATATGCCAATGGACTGTTCCAATGTTGGGTGACGTGAAGCCTGATTCTCTGCTATGACATGCAGACTAATTCTCTGCTGACATGAAGCCAGATTGTCTGTTACGGGACCTCTCTCCTCTGCCTGGGTGCTGGGCCTAAATATCTGACAATGGACTGTTGCAGTGGTGGCTGACGTGAAGCCTGATTTTCTGCTATGACATGCAGACTGATTCTCTGCTGACATGAAGCCAGATTGTCTGTTACGGGACCTCTCTCCTCTGCCTGTGTGCTGGGCCTAAATATATGCCAATGGACTGTTGCACTGGTGGCTGACGTGAAGCCTGATTCTCTGCTATGATATGAAGACTGATTCTCTGCTGACATGAAGCCAGATTGTCTGTTACGGGACCTCTCTCCTCTGCCTGGGTGCTGGGCCTAAATATATCCCAATGGACTGTTGCAGTGGTGGCTGACGTGAAGCCTCATTCTCTGCTATGACATGCAGACTAATTCTCTGCTGACATGAAGCCAGATCCTCTGTTACGGGACCTCTCTCCTCTGCCTGTGTGCTGGGCCTAAATATATGCCAATGGACTGTTGCAGTGGTGGCTGACGTGAAGCCTCATTCTCTGCTATGACATGCAGACTAATTCTCTGCTGACATGAAGCCAGATCCTCTGTTACCGGACCTCTCTCCTTTGCCTGGGTGCTGGGCCTAAATATATGCCAATGGACTGTTGCAGTGGTGGCTGATGTGAAGCCTCATTCTCTGCTATGACATGCAGACTAATTCTCTGCTGACATGAAGCCAGATTGTCTGTTACGGGACCTCTCTCCTCTGCCTGGGTGCTGGGCCTAAATTTATGACAATGGACTGTTGCAGTGGTGGGTGACGTGAAGCCTGATTCTCTGCTATGACATGCAGACTGATTCTCTGCTGACATGAAGCCAGATCCTCTGTTACGGGACCTCTCTCCTCTGCCTGGGTGCTGGGCCTAAATTTATGAAAATGGACTCTTACAGTGGTGGGTGACGTGAAGCCTGATTCTCTGCTATGACATGAAGACTGATTCTCTGCTGACATAAAGCCAGATTGTCTGTTACGGGACCTCTCTCCTCTGCCTGGGTGCTGGGCCTAAATATATGCCAATGGACTGTTGCAGTGGTGGCTGACGTGAAGCCTCATTCTCTGCTATGACATGCAGACTAATTCTCTGCTGACATGAAGCCAGATTGTCTGTTACGGGACCTCTCTCCTCTGCCTGGGTGCTGGGCCTAAATTTATGACAATGGACTGTTGCAGTGGTGGCTGACGTGAAGCCTGATTCTCTGCTATGACATGCAGACTGATTCTCTGCTGACATGAAGCCAGATCCTCTGTTACGGGACCTCTCTCCTCTGCCTGGGTGCTGGGCCTAAATTTATGAAAATGGACTATTACAGTGGTGGGTGACGTGAAGCCTGATTCTCTGCTATGACATGAAGACTGATTCTCTGCTGACATGAAGCCAGATCCTCTGTTACGGGACCTCTCTCCTCTGCCTGGGTGCTGGGCCTAAATATCTGACAATGGACTGTTGCATTGGTGGCTGACGTGAAGCCTGATTCTCTGCTATTACATGCAGACTAATTCTCTGCTGACATGAAGCCAGATTCTCTGTTACGGGACCTCTCTCCTCTGCCTGGGTGCCGGGGCCTAAATATCTGAGAATGGACTGTTCCAGTGGTGGGTGACGGGAAGCCAGATTCTCTGCTATGGGACCTCTCTCCAATTGATTTTGGTTAATTTTTATTTATTTAATTTTTATTTTTATTCTTTCCCTATCCACATTTGTTTGCAGGGGATTTACCTACATGTTGCTGCCTTTTGCAGCCCTCGAGCCCTTTCCTGGGCTGTTTTACAGCCGTTTTAGTGCCGAAAAGTTCGGGTCCCCATTGACTTCAATGGGGTTCGGGTTCGGGACGAAGTTCGGATCGGGTTCGGATCCCGAACCCGAACATTTTCGGGAAGTTCGGCCGAACTTCTCGAACCCGAACATCCAGGTGTTCGCTCAACTCTAGTCATGAGATTTACATTACTGCTCTTGGCAAATTGTTTCCTTACCTTTTTTTTATAAAAATCACCTGACCATACGTGTCTTGCGGTTAGGTCTCACAGCACCTCTTAAGGGCAACTTAAAGGGATTTTCCTGTAAAAGTATTACTATGCAATGAACATTAAATAAATTATTATTGCAATATAAATGAAATTAAAAAGAATTGTTCCAGTTTTTGTGTACATTACATTATAATCTTTGGTAGCACCCATGGTGCTTATCCTTCTGGTCCACCATCTTCTGCATTCAGTAGTGGACTAAGATGCACAGTGACTTCCCCACTCCCTTCCCCTCCTCTCAGTGGCAGCTTAGTAATCTCAAAGTGAAGCAGGTGAAATGACCAGGCATTTATCCCTAGTTCTCAATTCATAGAAATACACTTACGAGCAAAAGGGTAACAGCGTTTTGAACTTTTGACTTTCAGGCTCCATATCTCACCATCCACTACAGCTTCACAATTGAGACTTCCTTCCTATACTCAAGTGCAATGGGTATGAAAAGGACAACATAGTGTTCCAGCAGGACAATGACCCGGAGCATACGTCGAGATTGGCAAAGAAATGGTTTAAAGACACTGAAGTTGAGGTGCTGGATTGGCCCCCACAGTCTCCAGACCTCAACCCAATCGAACACTTGTGGGTAGAGTTGAAGAAAAAGCTGTATTCGTACCCGTATGCACCAACATTGGGAAGTGTAGAAGAGACTTGGGAACAGACATGGGTCGAGACATGCTTGAATTTGATCAAGAGCATGTCCAGAAGGACAGTGTTGAAAGCCAAAGGTGGATTAACAAAATACTAGCAAAATAATAAAAATTAAAATTTTGAATTTTAGAAAAACAGTAACAATGCAGGTACATGACAAGAATCTTCATAACTAGAGTTGAGCGAACACCTGGATTTTCGGGTTCGAGAAGTACGGCCGAACTTCCCGGAAATGTTCGGGTTCGGGAACCGAACCCGATCCGAACTTCGTCCCGAACCCGAACCCCATTGAAGTCAATGGGGACCCGAACTTTTCGGCACTAAAACGGCTGTAAAACAGCCCAGGAAAGGGCTAGAGGGCTGCAAAAGGCAGCAACATGTAGGTAAATCCCCTGCAAACAAATGTGGACAGGGAAATGAATTAAAATAAAAATTAAATAAATAAAAATTAACCAAAATCAATTGGAGAGAGGTCCCATAGCAGAGAATCTGGCTTCCCGTCACCCACCACTGGAACAGTCCATTCTCAGATATTTAGGCCCCGGCACCCAGGCAGAGGAGAGAGGTCCCGTAACAGAGAATCTGGCTTCATGTCAGCAGAGAATCAGTCTTCATATCATAGCAGAGAATCAGGCTTCACGTCAGCCACCAGTGCAACAGTCCATTGGCATATATTTAGGCCCAGCACACAGGCAGAGGAGAGCGGTCCCGTAACAGAGGATCTGGCTTCATGTCAGCAGAGAATTAGTCTGCATGTCATAGCAGAGAATGAGGCTTCACGTCAGCCACCACTGCAACAGTCCATTGACATATATTTAGGCCCAGCACCCAAGCAGAGGAGAGAGGTCCCGTAACAGACAATCTGGCTTCATGTCAGCAGAGAATCAGTCTTCATGTCATAGCAGAGAATCAGGCTTCACGTCACCCACCACTGTAAGAGTCCATTTTCATAAATTTAGGCCCAGCACCCAGGCAGAGGAGAGAGGTCCCGTAACAGAGGATCTGGCTTCATGTCAGCAGAGAATCAGTCTGCATGTCATAGCAGAGAATCAGGCTTCACGTCACCCACCACTGCAACAGTCCATTGTCATAAATTTAGGCTTAGCACCCAGGCAGAGGAGAGAGGTCCCGTAACAGACAATCTAGCTTTATGTCAGCAGAGAATTAGTCTGCATGTCATAGCAGAGAATGAGGCTTCACGTCAGCCACCACTGCAACAGTCCATTGGCATATATTTAGGCCCAGCACCCAGGCAGAGGAGAGAGGTCCCGTAACAGACAATCTGGCTTCATGTCAGCAGAGAATCAGTCTTCATATCATAGCAGAGAATCAGGCTTCACGTCAGCCACCAGTGCAACAGTCCATTGGCATATATTTAGGCCCAGCACACAGGCAGAGGAGAGAGGTCCCGTAACAGAGGATCTGGCTTCATGTCAGCAGAGAATTAGTCTGCATGTCATAGCAGAGAATGAGGCTTCACGTCAGCCACCACTGCAACAGTCCATTGGCATATATTTAGGCCCAGCACCCAGGCAAAGGAGAGAGGTCCGGTAACAGAGGATCTGGCTTCATGTCAGCAGAGAATTAGTCTACATGTCATAGCAGAGAATGAGGCTTCACGTCAGCCACCACTGCAACAGTCCATTGGCATATATTTAGGCCCAGCACACAGGCAGAGGAGAGAGGTCCCGTAACAGAGGATCTGGCTTCATGTCAGCAGAGAATTAGTCTGCATGTCATAGCAGAGAATGAGGCTTCACGTCAGCCACCACTGCAACAGTCCATTGGCATATATTTAGGCCCAGCACCCAGGCAGAGGAGAGAGGTCCCGTAACAGACAATCTGGCTTCATGTCAGCAGAGAATCAGTCTTCATATCATAGCAGAGAATCAGGCTTCACGTCAGCCACTAGTGCAACAGTCCATTGGCATATATTTAGGCCCAGCACACAGGCAGAGGAGAGAGGTCCCGTAACAGACAATCTGGCTTCATGTCAGCAGAGAATCAGTCTGCATGTCATAGCAGAAAATCAGGCTTCACGTCAGCCACCACTGCAACAGTCCATTGTCAGATATTTAGGCCCAGCACCCAGGCAGAGGAGAGGTTCATTCAACTTTGGGTAGCCTCGCAATATAATGGTAAAAAGAAAATAAAAATAGGATTGAATGAGGAAGTGCCCTGGAGTCCAATAATATATGGTTAAGGGGAGGTAGTTAATGTCTAATCTGGACAAGGGACGGACAGGTCCTGTGGGATCCATGCCTGGTTCATTTTTATGAACGTCAGCTTGTCCACATTGGTTGTAGACAGGCGGCTGCGTTTGTCTGTAATGACGCCCCCTGCCGTGCTCAATACACGTTCAGACAAAACGCTGGCCGCCGGGCAGGCCAGCACCTCCAAGGCATAAAAGGCTAGCTCTGGCCACGTGGACAATTTAGAGACCCAGAAGTTGAATGGGGCCGAACCATCAGTCAGTACGTGGAGGGGTGTGCACACGTACTGTTCCACCATGTTAGTGAAATGTTGCCTCCTGCTAACACATTGCGTATCAGGTGGTGGTGCAGTTAGCTGTGGCGTGTTGACAAAAGTTTTCCACATCTCTGCCATGCTAACCCTGCCCTCAGAGGAGCTGGCCGTGACACAGCTGCCTTGGCGACCTCTTGCTCCTCCTCTGCCTTGGCCTTGGGCTTCCACTTGTTCCCCTGTGACATTTGGGAATGCTCTAAGTAGCGCGTCTACCAACGTGCGCTTGTACTCGCGCATCTTCCTATCACGCTCCAGTGCAGGAAGTAAGGTGGGCACATTGTCTTTGTAGCGTGGATTCAGCAGGGTGGCAACCCAGTAGTCCGCACAGGTTGAAATGTGGGCAACTCTGCTGTCGTTGCGCAGGCACTGCAGCATGTAGTCGCTCATGTGTGCCAGGACAAGCTGTCCTCTGTGGGAGGCGTATCGTCATCGTCCTGCCTTTCCCCCCAGCCACGCACCAGTGATGGACCCGAGCTGCGTTGGGTGCCACCCCGCTGTGACCATGCTTCATCCTCATCCTCCTCCACCTCCTCCTCGTCCTCCTCGTCCTCCAGTAGTGGGCCCTGGCTGGCCACATTTGTACCTGGCCTCTGCTGTTGCCAAAAACCTCCCTCTGAGTCACTTCGAAGAGACTGGCCTGAAAGTGCTAAAAATGACCCCTCTTCCTCCTCCTCCTCCTCCTCCTCCTCCTCCTCCTCCTCCTGGGCCACCTCCTCTTCCATCATCGCCCTAAGTGTTTTCTCAAGGAGACATAGAAGTGGTATTGTAACGCTGATAACGGCGTCATCGCCACTGGCCATGTTGGTGGAGTACTCGAAACAGCGCAACAGGGCACACAGGTCTCGCATGGAGTCCCAGTCATTGGTGGTGAAGTGGTGCTGTTCTGTAGTGCGACTGACCCGTGCGTGCTGCAGCTGAAACTCCACTATGGCCTGCTGCTGCTCGCACAGTCTGTCCAGCATGTGCAAGGTGGAGTTCCACCTGGTGGGCACGTCTCATATGAGGCGGTGAGCGGGAAGGCCGAAGTTACGCTGTAGCGCAGACAGGCGAGCAGCAGCAGGATGTGAACGCCGGAAGCGCGAACAGACGGCCCGCACTTTATGCAGCAGCTCTGACATGTCGGGGTAGTTGTGAATGAACTTCTGCACCACCAAATTCAGCACATGCGCCAAGCAAGGGATGTGCGTCAAATTGGCTAGTCCCAGAGCTGCAACGAGATTTCGCCCATTATCACACACCACCAGGCCGGGCTTGAGGCTCACCGGCAGCAACCACTCGTCGGTCTGTTGTTCTATACCCCACCACAACTCCTGTGCGGTGTGGGGCCTGTCCCCCAAACATATGAGTTTCAGAATGGCCTGCTGACGTTTACCCCGGGCTGTGCTGAAGTTGGTGGTGAAGGTGTGTGGCTGACTGGATGAGCAGGTGGAAGAAGAGGAGGAGGAAGCCGAGAAGGAGCAGGTGGCAACAGGAGGCAAAGAATGTTGCCCTGTGATCCTTGGCGGCGGAAGGACGTGCGCCAAACAGCTCTCCGCCTGGGGCCCAGCTGCCACTACATTTACCCAGTGTGCAGTTAGGGAGATATAGCGTCCCTGGCCGTGCTTACTAGTCCACGTATCTGTGGTTAGGTGGACCTTGCTACAGATGGCGTTGCGCAGTGCACACTTGATTTAATCGGATACTTGGTTGTGCAGGGAAGGCACGGCTCTCTTGGAGAAGTAGTGGCGGCTGGGAACAACATACTATGGGACAGCAAGCGACATGAGCTGTTTGAAGCTGTCTGTGTCCACCAGCCTAAATGACAGCATTTCATAGGCCAGTAGTTTAGAAATGCTGGCATTCAGGGCCAGGGATCGAGGGTGGCTAGGTGGGAATTTACGCTTTCTCTCAAATGTTTGTGAGATGGAGAGCTGAACGCTGGCGTGTGACATGGTTGAGACGCTTGGTGACGGAGGTGGTGGTGGTGTTGGTGGTACATCCCCTGTTTGCTGGGCGGCAGGTGCCAACGTTCCTCCAGAGGCGGAGGAAGAGGCCGAGGCGGCAGCAGCAGAAGAGGTAGCAGGGGGAGCCTGAGTGACTTCCTTGGTTTTAAGGTGTTTACTCCACTGCAGTTCATGCTTTGCATGCAGGTGCCTGGTCATGCAGGTTGTGCTCAGGTTCAGAACGTTAATGCCTCGCTTCAGGCTCTGATGGCACAGCGTGCAAACCACTCGGGTCTTGTCATCAGCACATTGTTTGAAGAAGTGCCATGCCAGGGAACTCCTTGAAGCTGCCTTTGGGGTGCTCGGTCCCAGATGGCGGCGGTCAGTAGCAGGCGGAGTCTCTTGGCGGCGGGTGTTCTGCTTTTGCCCACTGCTCCCTCTTTTGCTACGCTGTTGGCTCGGTCTCACCACTGCCTCTTCCTCCGAACTGTGAAAGTCAGTGGCACGACCTTCATTCCATGTGGGGTCTAGGACCTCATCGTCCCCTGCATCGTCTTCCACCCAGTCTTGATCCCTGACCTCCTGTTCAGTCTGCACACTGCAGAAAGACGCAGCAGTTGGCACCTGTGTTTCGTCATCATCAGAGACATGCTGAGGTGGTATTCCCATGTCCTCATCATCAGGAAACATAAGTGGTTGTGCGTCAGTGCATTCTATGTCTTTCACCGCTGGGGAAGGGCTAGGTGGATGCCCTTGGGAAACCCTGCCAGCGGAGTCTTCAAACAGCATAAGAGACTGCTGCATAACTTGAGGCTGAGACAGTTTCCCTGGTATGCATGGGGGTGATGTGACAGACTGATGGGGTTGGTTTTCAGGCGCCATCTGTGCGCTTTCTGCAGAAGACTGGGTGGGAGATAATGTGAACGTGCTGGATCCACTGTCGGCCACCCAATTGACTAATGCCTGTACCTGCTCAGGCCTTACCATCCTTAGAACGGCATTGGGCCCCACCATATATCGCTGTAAATTCTGGCGGCTACTGGGACCTGAGGTAGTTGGTACACTAGGACGTGTGGATGTGGCAGAACGGCCACGTCCTCTCCCAGCACCAGAGGGTCCACTAACACCACCACGACCATGTCCACGTCCGCGTCCCTTACTAGATGTTTTCCTTATTGTTATGGTTCACCACAACAACAAAAATATTATTTGGCCCAATTTATTGTATTCAAATTCAGTGGTATATAAATTTGAGGCCTAGTATTTAGGCGCTGGGTGACCGGTATGGATTTAGTGACAGAATTAGACTTGGAAATGCACAGTAGCGTGTGTGTGAAGTTATTCTGAATGACCCTATGTGCACCTTGAATATTATATACCCTTTTAGGGATAGATTTCAAATAGCTCTGATATAGCAGAAACCACTAAATTATGAAATTGCTAAATTGGGAATTGTATTTCAACCCTGAACAAAAAATGTGCTTTGACGGACACTAAATAACTTGCCCAGCCACAACAGTACAGCGGTAACGACAGATTTAGCGGGATATACCGGTGACCGGTATGGATTTAGTGACAGAATTAGACTGGGATATGGCCAAAAAATAACCAAACTATTGTTGGTTAAATGCACTTGGTGTGACAGCTTGACCAACCACACTACTGAGGGTTAAATGCACTTGGTGACGGGCGCAGCTTGCCCCTGATGTAGTATATATATGGCCAAAAAATGAACAGACAATTGCTGGTTAAATGCACTTGGTGTGACAGCTTCACCCTTATGTAGGCTTTAGCCAAAAAACAACCACACCATTGAGGGTTAAATGCACTTGGTGACAGGCGCAGCTTGCCCCTGATGTAGTATATGGCCAAAAAATGAACAGACTATTGCTGGTTAAATGCACTTGGTGACGGGCGCAGCTTGCCCCTGATTTAGTATATGGCCAAAAAATGAACAGACTATTGCTGGTTAAATGCACTTGGTGTGACAGCTTCACCCTGATGTAGGCTTTAGCCAAAAAACAACTACACCATTGAGGGTTAAATGCACTTGGTGACAGGCGCAGCTTGCCCCTGATGTAGTATATGGCCAAAAAATGAACAGACTATTGCTAGTTAAATGCACTTGGTGTGACAGCTTGACCAACCACACTACTGAGGGTTAAATGCACTTGGTGACGGGCGCAGCTTGCCCCTGATGTAGTATATGGCCAAAAAATGAACAGACTATTGCTGGTTAAATGCACTTGGTGTCACAGCTTGACCAACCACACTACTGAGGGTTAAATGCACTTGGTGACGGGCGCAGCTTGCCCCTGATGTAGTATATGGCCAAAAAATGAACAGACTATTGCTGGTAAATGCACTTGGTGACGGGCGCAGCTTGCCCCTGATTTAGTATATGGCCAAAAAATGAACAGACTATTGCTGGTTAAATGCACTTGGTGTGATAGCTTGACCAACCACACTACTGAGGGTTAAATGCATTTGGTGACGGGCGCAGCTTGCCCCTGATGTAGTATATGGCCAAAAAATAAACAGACTATTGCTGGTTAAATGCACTTGGTGTGACAGCTTCACCCTGATGTAGGCTTTAGCCAAAAAACAACCACACCATTGAGGGTTAAATGCACTTGGTGACAGGCGCAGCTTGCCCCTGATGTAGTATATGGCCAAAAAATAAACAGACTATTGCTGGTTAAATGCACTTGGTGTGACAGCTTCACCCTGATGTAGGCTTTAGCCAAAAAACAACCACACCATTGAGGGTTAAATGCACTTGGTCGCAGCTTGGATGCACTTGGTCGCAGCACTGCACAAGACACAAAATGGCCGCCGATCACCCCAGAAAAAAGTGACTGACAAACAGTCTGGGCAGCCTAAAAACAGTGAGCAATTGAGTATCAGCAGCTCAATGATCCACAGCTGCAGATCGATCAATTAATCAAGTGCTTTGGAGGAGTTAATCAGCCTAATCTCGCCCTACTGTCGCAGCCGCAACCTCTCCCTACGCTAATCAGAGCAGAGTGACGGGCGGCGCTATGTGACTCCAGCTTAAATAGAGGCTGGGTCACATGGTGCTCTGGCCAATCACAGCCATGCCAATAGTAGGCATGGCTGTGACGGCCTCTTGGGGCAAGTAGTATGACGCTTGTTGATTGGCTGCTTTGCAGCCTTTCAAAAAGCGCCAAGAAAGCGTCACAAAAGCGCCAAGAAAGCGACGAACACCGAACCCGAACCCGGACTTTTACGAAAATGTCCGGGTTTCGGGTCCGTGTCACGGACACCCCAAAATTCGGTACGAACCCGAACTATACAGTTCGAGTTCGCTCATCCCTATTCATAACTAATCATATGCTATGTAGTTGCAAGTCCAATTTATATATGAGATAACCAAGATGATTGTCTATAAAATGATGGTAGGCTGACGTTCGAATCTGTAGTGGATGGTGAGATATAGAGCCTGAAAGTCAAAAGTTCAAAACATTGTTACCCTTTTGCTTGTCAGTTGTATATAGCTATGTTTCTCTCTCTAGACAGTGGAGAAGGAAATTGTGGGGGCACTGCATACCATGTGTACTATATCTCTGTGGCTATAGGTGAGGTACTATTTTGTATTCAGGGAGGAAAGGATTTACAAGAGTTAATTGCAATGCATCCTGAGAGATACAAGTATGTCCCATGTGAGCTGCTGCCTGCCCACAAAAAGGAAATAAAATTAGCAGATAAGTCTGGATTACCCCTTTAAGATGTGTATTTGTTTGATGGCTAAACACTAGTGTTGGGCGCGAATATTTGAATAGCGAATATTAATTGCGAATATCGGCACTTCGATAATTCACAAATATTTAGAATATAGTGATATATATTTGTATTTTCGAATATTCTAGATTTTTTGTTTTCATCTGAACCCATGATCCTTCCCTGCTTCTTGCTTGTGAGCCAATGAGAAGGCTGCAATGTCTTTGTCTGAGCTTAGCAAAATTCCTAGCAACCAATAGGAAAGCTGCCTACCCCTTACTATATAAGAATCTCCACAGCCATTTTCTATTGTTTTTTAAAGTTCTGAGAGAGACAGCAATGTCATTGCTGTGCTCTGTGCTTTCCACTCATCACATTAGAAAGATAGTTACATAGCTTATATATGAAGATGACCTTGCGGTTCGGCCGGCTGTAATTTCGCAGCGAACTTTGCTTGTTCGACATGCACCATATTCTTTTGCATTGCGCCGAACTTTGACCAATGATACATCCATCAGGTGGGACAGGACAGCCAATTGAGACTTTCAGCACAAGGACACACCCCCACCCTATAACAGAACCCGATCTGGCAGCCATTTTACATTCTGTGTTTTGCCAGTGTAGGAAGAGGTTGCTTTGTGGAGCAGGCACAGACTGTTAGGGACACCAAACCCTAGCTAATAGGGCCACAAACGTCCTTTTAAGGACTGGTATAGGTGTGCTATAGATAGGTCTGATATACTGAGTAGTGTGATATACTTTAAATATACTTTCTAACATAGAAAGTATATTATAGTGCATTTTTATTGTGCAGCAGTTGTGTGCGGTTCTGCTGCAATACCGCAGCTATATAGAGGGATAAACGCTATTGGAATAACTAATTGCAACTGGTGTGATATACCTGTTGCCCCCGAAAAAACTGATTGAGCGGTGATATACCTATAATAAACTTTCTAACATAGAAAGTATATTATAGCGCATTTGTATTGTGCAGCAGTTGTGTGCGGTTCTGCTGCGATACTGCAGGCATATAAAGGGACAAGCGCTATTGGAACAACTATTTGCAACGGGTGTGATATACCTGTTGCCCCCCAAAAAACTGATTGATGGGTGCGATATTCCTGCTTTCACAAAATACTGATTAAGGGGTTTGATATACCTGCTTCCACAAAATACTGATTGAGGGGTGCGATATACCTGCTTTCACCAAATATCGATTGAGGCCTGCGATACACCGGCTTCTACTAAATACTGATTGAGGCCTGCGATATACCTGCTTCTACAAAATACAGATTGAGGGGTGCGATATACCTGCCTCTGCACAATACTGATTAAGGAGTTTGATATACCTGCTTCTACAAAATACAGATTGAGGAGTGCTATATACCTGCATCCACAAAACACTGATTGAGGGGTGTGATATACCTGCTTCCACCAAATATTTATTCAGGGGTTTTATATACCCGCTTCCACTAATTACTGATTGAGGGGTGCGATATACCACTAAATACTGATTGAGGAGTGCGATACACCTGCTTTTACAAAAAAATGATTAAGGGGTTTGATATACCTGTTTCCACACAATACTGATTAAGGGGTGCGATATACCCGCTTCTACAAAATGTTGTTTAATGGGTGCGATATACCTGCTTCCACCAAATATTGATTTAGGCCTGCGATACACCGGCTTCCACAAAATACTAATTGAGGGGTATGATATACCTGCTTCCACCAAATATTGATTCAGGGGTTCTATATACCTGCTTCCACAAAATACTGATTAAGGGGATCTCTATACCTGCTTCCACAAAATACTTATTAAGGAGTTTGATAAACCTGCTTCCACAAAATACAGATTGAGGGGTGCGATATACCTGCTTCCACAAAATACTGATTAAGGGGTTTGATATACCTGCTTCCACAAAATACAGGTTGAGGAGTGTGATATACCTGCATCCACAAAATACTGATTAAGGAGTTTGATATACCTGCTTCCACAAAATACTGATTGAGGGGTGCGATATACCTGCTTTCACCAAATATCGATTGAGGCCTGCAATACACCGGCTTCTACTAAATACTGATTGAGGCCTGCGATATACCTGCTTCTACAAAATACAGATTGAGGGGTGCGATATACCTGCTTCTGCACAATACTGATTAAGGAGTTTGATATACCTGCTTCTACAAAATACAGATTGAGGAGTGCTATATACCTGCATCCACAAAACACTGATTGAGGGGTGTGATATACCTGCTTCCACCAAATATTGATTGAGGCCTGCGATACACCGGCTTCCACAAAATACGGATTGAGGGGTTCTATATACCTGCTTCCACAAAATACAGATTGAGGGGTGCGATATACCTGCTTCTGCACAATACTGATTAAGGAGTTTGATATACCTGCTTCAACAAAATACATATTGAGGAGTGCTATATACCTGCTTCCACAAAACACTGATTGAGGGGTGTGATATACCTGCTTCCACCAAATATTGATTGAGGCCTGTAATACACCAGCTTCCACAAAACACTGATTCAGGGATGCAATATACCTGCTTCCACCAAATATTGATTGAGGCCTGTGATACACCAGCTTCCACAAAATACTGATTGAGGGGTGCGATATACCTGCTTCCACAAAATACTGATTAAGGGGTTTAATATACCTGCTTCCACAAAATACAAATTGAGGGGTGCGATATATCTACTTTCACAAAATACTGATTAAGGGGTTTGATATACCTGCTTCCACAAAATCCAGATTGAGGGGTGCGATATACCTGCTTCTACAAAATACTGATTAAGGAGTTTGATATACCTGATTTCACAAAATACAGATTGAGGGGTTTGATATACCTGCTTCCAGAAAATACTAATTGAGGGGTGTGATATACCTGCTTCTACCAAATATTGATTGAGGTTTGCGATACACCGGCATCCACCAAATACTGATTGAGTCTTGCAATATACCTGCTTCCACAAAATACAGATTGAGGGGTGCGATATACCTGCTAACACAAAATACTGATTAAGGGGTTTGATATACAAACCGGATTCCAAAAAAGTTGGGACACTATACAAATCGTGAATAAAAACTGAATGCAATGATGTGGAGGTGCCAACTTCTAATATTTTATTCAGAATAGAACATAAATCACGGAACAAAAGTTTAAACTGAGAAAATGTACCATTTTAAGGGAAAAATATGTTGAATCAGAATTTTATGGTGTCAACAAATCCCCAAAAATTTGGGACAAGGCCATTTTCACCACTGTGTGGCATCTCCCCTTCTTCTTACAACACTCAACAGACGTCTGGGGACCGAGGAGACCAGTTTCTCAAGTTTAGAAATAGGAATGCTCTCCCATTCTTCTCTAATACAGGCCTCTAACTGTTCAACCGTCTTGGGCCTTCTTTGTTGCACCTTCCTCTTTATGATGCGCCAAATGTTCTCTATAGGTGAAAGATCTGGACTGCAGACTGGCCATTTCAGTACCCGGATCCTTCTCCTACGCAGCCATGATGTTGTGATTGATGCAGAATGTGGTCTGGCATTATCTTGTTGAAAAATGCAGGGTCTTCCCTGAAAGAGATGACGTCTGGATGGGAGCATATGTTGTTCTAGAACCTGAATATATTTTTCTGCATTGATGGTGCCTTTCCAGACATGCAAGCTGCCCATGCCACACGCACTCATGCAACCACATACCATCAGAGATGCAGGCTTCTGAACTGAGCGTTGATAACAACTTGGGTTGTCCTTGTCCTCTTTGGTCCGGGTGACATGGCGTCCCAGATTTCCAAAAAGAACTTCGAATCGTGACTCGTCTGACCACAGAACAGTCTTCCACTTTGCCACACTCCATTTTAAATGATCCCTGGCCCAGTGAAAACGCCTGAGCTTGTGGATCTTGCTTAGAAATGGCTTCTTCTTTGCACTGTAGAGTTTCAGCTGGCAATGGCAGATGGCACGGTGGATTGTGTTCACTGACAATGGTTTCTGGAAGTATTCCTGAGCCCATTCTGTGATTTCCTTTACAGTAGCATTCCTGTTTGTGGTGCAGTGTCATTTAAGGGCCCGGAGATCGCGGGCATCCAGTATGGTTTTACGGCCTTGACCCTTACGCACAGAGATTGTTCCAGATTCTCTGAATCTTCGGATGATGTTATGCACAGTTGATGATGATAGATGCAAAGTCTTTGCAATTTTTCGCTGGGTAACACCTTTCTGATATCGCTCCACTATCTTTCTGCGCAACATTGTGGGAATTGGTGATCCTCTACCCATCTTGGCTTCTGAGAGACACTGCCACTCTGAGAAGCTCTTTTTATACCCAATCATGTTGCCAATTGACCTAATTAGTGTTAATTGGTCTTCCAGCTCTTCGTTATGCTCAAATTTACTTTTTCCAGCCTCTTATTGCTACTTGTTCCAACTTTTTTGGGATTTGTTGAAATTTGAATCAACGTATTTTTCCTTTAAAATGATACATTTACTCGGATTAAACGTTTGATCTGTCAGCTATGTTCTATTACAAATAAAATATTGACATTTGCCATCTCACATCATTGCATTCAGTTTTTATTCACAATTTGTTTAGTGTCCCAACTTTTTTGGAATCCGGTTTGTACCTGCTTCCACAACATACAGATTGAAAGGGTGTGCTATACTTGCTTCCACAAAATACTGATTAAGGGGTTTGCTATACCTGCTTCCACAAAATACAGATTGAGGGTTGCGATATACCTGCTTCCACAAAATACTGATTAAAAGGTTCTATATACCTGCTTCCACAAAACACTGATTGAGGGGTGCGATATACCTGCTTCCACCAAATATTGATTGAGGCCTATGATACACCGGCTTCCACAAAATACTGATTGAGGGGTGCAATATACCTGCTTTTACAAAATACTGATTAAGGGGTTTGATATACCGGCTTCCACAAAATACAGATTGAGGGGTGCAATATACCTGCTTCCACAAAATACTGATTAAGGGGTGCGATATACCTGCTTCCACAAAATACAGATTGAGGGGTGCGATATACCTGCTTCCATAAAATACTGATTAAGGGGTTCTATATACCTGCTTCCACCAAATATTGATTGAGGCCTGCGATACACCGGCTTCCACCAAATACTGATTGAGGCCTGCGATATACCTGTTTCCACAAATAATGCTCTTCTATAGGGACTTTGGCACAGGGTCATTTTGAAAATGACAGGCAGAGGATGAGGCAGGCTGTTCCGCAGGGGTGGTAGGGGTCGGGCAGGTGTACCAGGCCAGAGCCTAAGTAAGAAGTTGGAGAAGGTGAGTGCGATTATGTCAAAGGAAGCACCAGAGTTGGTTGAGTGGCTCACTCAGCCTTCCGCTTCTGCACCCTCCTCACTCTCTGCTGTGTGCACCCCAAAAGACACCACCACCACCATAGCCCCTCCACTCGAGTCAGAGGAATTATTTTCCCATTTATTTCCAGACCTTACTGATGCATAGCCATTCTTGGCATCGGAAGAGGAGGTAGCAACGGCCTCCACCCAGCAGTCTGACGACAGTACCCAGATCAGCCCAAGGAGAGTGGTCCCCGCTGTTGCTGCCTACTCGGAGATCTCTAATGTCAGTGGTTGTGAAGGTGACGATGATGATGTGTCCATGGACGTCACGTGGGTGCCCACAAGCGATAAAGAGAAGGGGAGTTCAGAGGGAGAGAAAGAGCAGCAGATAGGGAGGAGAAGGAGGAGAAGCAGGCAGAACTCGCAGTGCACAGGAGGCAAAAAGCAGACTGCAAATGTATCTGGAGCAAGCCATCCACCATGTATGGTCACATCTTGCTCTCCCAGGATGCCAAGCTCTGCAGTGTGGGTTTTTTAACGTGTCAGCTGCTGATAACAGTGTTGCCATCTGCAGCCTGTGCTGTCAACGCATAAGTTGCGGTGAGCCCAACACTAACCTAGCGATGACCATCTTAAGAAGGCACCTGGCCTCCCATCACCTAGCCCAGTGGGAGCAACGCTGTCATAACCCACAAAGCCACACTCCAGGCACTCCACGTCCTGCCTCTTCTCCTTCTCCTGTCTCCACCCATTTGTCCTCCACTCCACCTTCCACCTTGCCATCGTCACGTTCATCTGGCAGAAGGCAGGCTTTCATGGCCCAACCCTCTTGCCCAGTGGCTGGCTTGTCGGAACTGCTAGACTGCCAACTACTGCCATATAAACTGGTGGACTCGGAGGCCTTTAGAAAATTTGTGGCCATTGTCACACCCCAATGGAAGGTACCCGGATGGAAATATTTCTCCCAGAAGGGCATCCCAGAGCTATATGGTCACATTCAGTGGCAATTGAATATATCTCTGGCACACAGTGTCGGTGCCAAGATGCATCTGACCACAGACATGTGGTCTAGCTAACACGGGCAGAGAAGGTGCATAACTTTTACCGTCCACTGGGTGAACCTTCTGACGGCCATCAAGCATGTTACCCATTGCACCCCCCTAAGCACCCCAGAACCTATTCGACGTGCCAGGTGAGACGTTGCCATGCTGTGCTGCGACTGTTGTGCCTGGAAGCCAAGAGCCACACTAGTCCTGCACTGTGGTCACAGGCCGATTAAAAGGTAACCCTGCTCAATTTGACAGTTGGTAAAGTGGTGTGCGGCAACTGTGCCAATCTGCTGAGCGTGCTGAAACAGGGCAAAATGACACACATGCCATGCATGGCACACATCCTGAACTTAGTCGTGCAGCGATTCGTTGCAAAATACAGTACAGACCAAAAGTTTGGACACACCTTCTCATTCAAAGAGTTTTCTTTATTTTCATGACTATGAAAATTGTAGATTCACACTGAAGGCATCAAAACTATGAATTAACACATGTGGAATTATATACATAACAAAAAAGGTGTGAAACAACTGAAAATATGTCATATTCTAGGATCTTCAAAGTAGCCACCTTTTGCTTTGATTACTGCTTTGCACACTCTTGGCATTCTCTTGATGAGCTTCAAGAGGTAGTCACCTGAAATGGTCTTCCAACAGTCTTGAAGGAGTTCCCAGAGATGCTTAGCACTTGTTGGCCCTTTTGCCTTCACTCTGCGGTCCAGCTCACCCCAAACTATCTCGATTGGGTTCAGGTCCGGTGACTGTGGAGGCCAGCACCCCATCACTCTGCTTCATGGTCAAATAGCCCTTACACAGCCTGGGGGTGTGTTTGGGCTCATTTTCATGTTGAAAAATAAATGATGGTCCAACTAAACGCAAACCGGATGGAATAGCATGCCGCTGCAAGATGCCGTGGTAACCATGCTGGTTCAGTATGCTTTCAATTTTGAATAAATCCCCAACAGTGTCACCAGCAAAGCACCCTCCACACCATCACACCTCCTCCTCACTGCTTCACGGTGGGAACCAGGCATGTAGAGTCCATCCGTTCACCTTTTCTGCATCGCACAAAGACACGGTGGTTGGAACCAAAGATCTCAAATTTGGACTCATCAGACCAAAGCACAGATTTCCACTGGTCTAATGTCCATTCCTTGTGTTCTTTAGCCCAAACAAGTCTCTTCTGCTTGTTGCCTGTCCTTAGCAGTGGTTTCCTAGCAGATATTCTACCATGAAGGCCTGATTCACACAGTCTCCTCTTAACAGTTGTTCTAGAGATGTGTCTGCTGCTAGAACTGTGTGGCATTGACCTGGTCTCTAATCTGAGCTGCGATTTCTGTGGCTGGTGACTTGGATGAACTTATCCTCCGCAGCAGAGGTGACTCTTGGTCTTCCTTTCCTGGGGCGGTCCGCATGTGAGCCAGTTTCTTTGTAGCGCTTGATGGTTTTTGTGACTGGACTTGGGGACACTTTCAAAGTTTTTCCAATTTTTCGGACTGACTGACCTTCATTTCTTAAAGTAATGATGGCCACTCGTTTTTCTTTGCTTAGCTGCTTTTTTCTTGCCATAATACAAATTCTAGCAGTCTATTCAGTAGGACTATCAGCTGTGTATCCACCTGACTTCTCCACAACGCAACTGATGGTCCCAACCCCATTTATAAGGCAAGAAATCCCACTTATTAAACCTGACAGGGCACACCTGTGAAGTGAAAACCATTTCAGGTGATTACCTCTTGAAGCTCATCAAGAGAATGCCAAGAGTGTGCAAAGCAGTAATCAAAGCAAAAGGTGGGTACTTTGAAGAACCTAGAATATGACATATTTTCAGTTGTTTCACACTTTTTTGTTATGTATTTAATTCCACATGTGTTAATTTATAGTTTTGATGCCTTCAGTGTGAATCTACAATTTTTATAGTCATGAAAATAAAGAAAACTCTTTGAATGAGAAGGTGTGTTCAAACTTTTGGTCTGTACTGTACCCCGAGGTCCAGAATGTCTTGCGGCAGGCCAGGAACATTTCTGGCCATTTTCGAAGATTTTACATGGCCATGGTTCGCATTGCTGACGTTCAGTGGTGACACCACCTGTCCACTTGCACTACCTGCCCGTCTGAATTGTGACAGCCCGACGGGCTGGAACTCCACTTTGTATATGAAATGTGTCATTAACCACTACCTGTACGAACTCTGCAGCAGGACAGGTTCTGGGGAGCTTGGATTATTTTCACCGCACCAGTGACTGCTCATGCACGATGCATGCAGACTTCTGCCGCCATTTGATGAGATCACCAAACAGACTTTAACATTTTCGGGGATCCCTGGTGTTGTCTGTGGCTGGGGGGAGGAGACCGAGGACGACATTCTGCTGGGCGATGAGCAGGAGCCAGGGCGATCCACCACTTCCAATTTAGTGCAAATAGGGGCCTTCGGGATCCAGTGTTTGAAGAAGCATCCCCGTATAAAAAGCATAAAGGACAAGGACCAGTACTGGGTGGCAACGTACTTAGACCTTAGTACAAACACAAAATGGCGGACATGTTACCAACATTACAGAGGGCTGTCAGAATGCAGCATTTCCAGGGCTTGCTTTGAGAGATGCTGCATACTTCTGTTGCGGGCGTTGGCAAAGGAATTTCCACCCACAGTGAAACAGTTGCAGGTACCAATCCAACAGCGCATGCAAGAAGAGGGCGGTTTGAAGATGTGTTGGCCGGATATGACATCATTCTTGCAGACAAACCTTCGAGAGCCGCGCTCCGAATCCTGCCTTAGGGAACGCCTAGACTGTCAGGTGTCCGACGACATCAGGTTAACGGCCAATTTTAACGCTCTGAGAAGCGAGGAACTACTGGGTGTGCAGGCTTGACCTGTTGCCAGAGCTAGCGCACTCGCCTAGCTCACGACTGTGTGGACTACCTCACATTTTTAAAAATGAATGAGGCATGGATCTCGGAGGAATTCAACACCTGTGATGAATTTCTTCATGTCAGCCCACACATATCCGCCACCACCCAGAACAAAGAATGGTCCTTGTCTTATGTATATACAGTGGCATAAAAGGCCTTTTCTGTCAGGTGAATGCCACATTTTTGGGGCCTCTGCTCCAGTGACCACCTAATGTACCTCCAGACACATAATCACTAGTTCTTTTCTGTCAGGTAAATGCCTAATTTTTGGGGCCTGTACTGGCCTACAGTAAAATTGTTATCCACTGACCGTCTAATATACCACCAGCCACATAATCACTTGTTCTTTTCTGTCAGGTGAATGCATCATTTTTGGGACCTGTACTCCACTGGCCTACAGTAAAATTGTTATTCACTGACCGCCTAATATACCACCAGCCACATAATCACTTGTTCTTTTCTGTCAGGTGAATGCATAATTTTTGAAGTCTGTACTCCACTGGCCTACATTAAAATTATTATGCACTGACCATCTAATATACATACCTTCAGCCACAAAATCACTTGTTCTTTTCTGTCAGGTGAATGCCTAATTTTTGGGGTCCGTACTCCCGTGGCCTAAACTGAAATTAAAATGTTCTAGGCTCCAACAGGGCACATTTTTGAGAGTTTCTGTTTAAGATGCATAAAAATGGCCCCTGATTAAAATACATATTTTTTGTGGGAATTTTTGCCATTGATCCCCCTCTGGTATGTCACTGTCCATGTTGTGGGACTATTTGTGCACTTCTAGTAATTATTTGGTGGCTGCAAATATGACCTGAAGGTTTTTCAGGTTCTCCTGCCATTAAAGTGAATAAGACCCGTCGCGAACGCGCGGTACGCGAACATTTGATCGTGAACACGCGCTCACGTTTGCAAAACGTCCTGGCCGATGTTCGTCCATCACTACTTATATATATAATACAGATAGTTAGTGGGAGATAGTCAGTGTAGGTTATATCCTGATATAGTGTATCTGTTGCAATGCAGTGTGTTAGGTAGGTTCTGCTGTCCATATATACATGCTACAGACATAGTGCTATGATGTCACAACAAAGTTTCACGTATTGCGCCAAAAAATGTGCATCATTAATTGCCAATTAGTGCAATCGCGAATATATTGGAGGACGCTATCTGCATATAAAGACATTTTTAATGTTCTGCCGTGCCAACCATTTTCTCCAGTCTCAGGAAACTTCTAGCAGCTTGGATAATGTAGCAAAAGTGACCCACGCCTGTATTGCTCGTGCTTTACGTGAATATTACATTGCCAATTTTCACAATCAAGAAAATGATAGCGATTTCTCAAATTTGCAAATATATGACAAATATTGTATAAAATATAGCGAATTTGAATATTGCCCCTGTCGCTCATCACTACCAAACACCTAATGTGCATGCCATTGCTGTTTTGTTTACACTGACACACTGCTAGGCGGAGTTTTCCACCTAGCAATGTTCCTGATGGGCAGTCTTTTGAGCTGCCATAGGCTGTTTTACAGACTAGGGTAGTGCTAAAGGAAAAACCGCTCATTAGTGCCGGTGACGTCACCCGGCTCACTGCTAGGCTGCAACCTCCCATGCCCATCAGAAGCCTGGTACGTCACTGCATCTGAAGAAAAAGCCCTTATCCTGTGCCAAAAATATGGCTCTAAGAAAATTGCAACACAAAGACATGATTTTTTTTCTAAGAATGTTTTTATTGCTTAAAACGTAAAAATACAAAAAATTTACATTTTTGGTATCGTGTCCGTAATGACCGGATCTAGAAAAATATCACATGATCTACTACATCCAGTGAACGGTGTAAAACAAAAATTAGAAATATGAGACCAAACAGCTTTTTTGTGACTTCACCTCCCAAAAAATTAGATAAAAAGCAACCAGAAAGCTAAATGTACGCCAAAATGGTGCCAAAAAAATTACAGCTCAAAATAAGCCCTCACGCAGCTCATTCAACAAAAAATAAAAAAAGTTATCGCTCTTAAAAACCATGACAGAAAATTCCATGTTAGAAAATCCAGATGCCGCTCCTTCTGAGCCCTGGCGTATCCACCACAATTGGGGTCTTACTGTATTCAGGAGAAAATGGGTAGCAAATTGTGGGGGGATATTCTCCTGTTATCTTTTGTGAAGAAGAAAGTTTGGGCCTAAAGCACAATTTTTTCATTTTTTTTTTTCATTTTCACACCCAAGTATTAAAAATTCTATGAAACACCTATTGAGTTAAGTGCTCACTACACCATTTTTTCGTTTTTTTTTCCATTTTCACACCCAAGTATTAAAAATTCTATGAAACACCTATTGAGTTAAGTGCTCACTACACCCCTTAAAAATTCCTTGCGTGGTGTAGTTTACAAAATGTGGTCACTTTTGGGGGGATTTCACTGTAGGGATACCTTAGGGTCTCTTCAAATGCAACATTGTGACCAAAGACCATTCCAGGAAAATCTGACCTCCAAAAACCATATGTTGCTCCTTGCACTATCTGTCTTAAAAGCAGAGAGATTGAAAATTAGAAAACAGTGAATTTTTTCAAATTTTCGTTAACCTTTGGATCTTTTTATAAATAAAGGTAAAACATATTGACTCAAATTCACCATTAACATGAAGTACAATGTCTTATGAGAAAACAATCTCTGAATGGCTTGGATAAGTAAAAGCGTTCCAAAGTTATTACCACATAAAGTGACACATGTCAGATTTTCAAAATTAGGCCTGGCCAGGAAGGAGGCAAATGGCCCGGTCTGAAAGTGGTTAAACAATCTGCAATTTTCAAAGATATCACAGAATACACCTCAGCAGTGACAGTTAATAGACCAGGACGTCTCTTTAAAGTAATTTTCTTCACACTGCACTTCTCTAACTGACATAAGCATCCTAGAAATAGGGGTGCAACGCTTTCTCACTGTGCAACTACAGGGAGAATCCAACTTCAGACTAAGCTCTGCACCTTTTTTATAGGTTGCTGTACTCTCAGTTAAGATTTATACAGGTTTAGGCCTCATGCACACGACAGTATTTTTTCACGGTCCGCAAAAACGGGGTCCGTAGGTCCGTGATCCGTGACCGTTTTTTCGTCCGTGGGTCTTCCTTGATTTTTGGAGGATCCACGGACATGAAAAGAAAGTCGTTTTGGTGTCCGCCTGGCCGTGCGGAGCCAAACAGATCCGTCCTGAATTACAATGCAAGTCAATGGGGACGGATCCGTTTGACGTTGACACAATATGATGCCATTTCAAACGGATCCGTCCCCATTGACTTTCAATGTAAAGTCTGGAGTCCCTTTTATACCATCGATTGGAGTTTTCTCCAATCCGATGGTATATTTTAACTTGACGCGTCCCCGTCACCATGGGAACGCCTCTATGTTAGAATATACTGTCGGATATGAGTTCGATCGTGAAAACTCATTTCCGACAGTATATTCTAACACAGAGGAGTTCCCATGGTGATGGGGACGCTTCTAGTTAGAATATACTACAAACTGTGTACATGACTGCCCCCTGCTGCCTGGCAGCACCCGATCTCTTACAGGGGGCCGTGATCAGCACAATTAACCCCTCAGGTGCCGCACCTGAAGGGGTTAATTGTACTATCATATCCCCCTGTAGGAGATCAGGGCTGCCAGGCAGCAGGGGGCAGACCCCCCCTCCCCAGTTTGAATATCATTGGTGGCCAGTGTGGCCCCCCTCCCTCCCTCTATTGTAATAATAGGTTGGTGGCACAGTGTGCGGCCCCCCGCCCCCCCCTTCCTCCCTCTATTGTAATAATTCGTTGGTGGCACAGTGTGCAGCCCCCCCCCCCTTCCTCCCTCTATTGTAATAATTCGTTGGTGGCACAGTGTGCGCCCCCCCTTCCTCCCTCTATTGTAATAATTTGTTGGTGGCACAGTGTGCAACCCCCGCCCCCCCCCCCTCCTCTCTCTATTCTGATAATTCGTTGGTGGCACAGTGTACGCCCCCCCTCCCTCTATAGCATTAACAAAATTGGTGGCCAGTGTGCGGCCTCCCATTCCCCCCCCCCAATCATTGGTGGCAGCGGAGTTCCGATCGGAGACCCAGTTTAATCGCTGGGGCTCCGATCGGTAACCATGGCAACCAGGACGCTACTGCAGCCTTGGTTGCCATGGTTACTTAGCAATAGTACAATAGTAAAAGATTCATACTTACCTGGGAGCTGCGATGTCTGTGTCCGGCCGGGAGCGCCTCCTACTGGTAAGTGACAGTTCATTTAGCAATGCACCCCACAGACCTGTCACTTACCTGTAGGTGGCGCTCCCGGCCGGACACAGACATCGCAGCTCCCAGGTAAGTATGAATCTTTTACTATTGTACTATTGCTAAGTAACCATGGCAACCAAGGCTGCAGTAGCGTCCTGGTTGCCATGGTTACCGATCGGAGCCCCAGCGATTAAACTGGGTCTCCGATCGGAACTCCGCTGCCACCAATGATTGGGGGGGGAATGGGAGGCCGCACACTGGCCACCAATTTTGTTAATGCTATAGTGGGAGGTGGGGCCGATGGGGGGCGCACACTGTGCCACCAACAAATTATTACAATAGAGGGAGGGGGGTGTGGGGGGGGCGCACACTGTGCCACCAACAAATTATTACAATAGAGGGAGGAAGGGGGGGGGCCCACTGGCCACCAACGAATTATTACAATAGAGGGAGGGAGGGGGGGCCGCACTAGCCACCAATGATATTCAAACTGGGGAGGGGGGGTCTCCCCCCTGCTGCCTGGCAGCCCTGATCTCTTACAGGGGGATATGATAGTACAATTAACCCCTTCAGGTGCCGCACCTGAAGGGGTTAATTGTGCTGATCACAGCCCCCTGTAAGAGATTGGGTGCTGCCAGGCAGCAGGGGGCAGTCTTATACACAGTTTGTAGTGTATTCTAACTAGAAGCGTCCCCATCACCATGGGAACGCCTCTGTGTTAGAATATACTGTCGGATCTGAGTTTTCACGAAGTCTTCGGATCGGTCTGTATGAAAGTAACCTACGGCCACGGATCACGGACACGGATGCCAATCTTGTGTGCATCCGTGTTCTTTCACGGACCCATTGACTTGAATGGGTCCGTGAACCGTTGTCCGTCAAAAAAATAGGATAGGTCATATTTTTTTGACGGACAGGATACACGGATCACGGTCTCGGCTGCAAAACGGTGCATTTTCCGATTTTTCCACGGACCCATTGAAAGTCAATGGGTCCGCGAAAAAAAATGGAAAACGGCACAACAGCCATGGATGCACACAACGGTCGTGTGCATGAGGCCTTACACTGTGGGATGTAGTATCATGGGAATATCTGGAATTTGCCTTAAGGCCCAGAAGCCTTTCTCTTCTAGATAATGTTGCTATTGATTCAATAAAGTCATTTTAAGACTTTATCTCCACAGAGCTTCTACGCTCACCTCCTTGACACTGATATGCTTTTTGGGCTTTCAGCTAAACCAGGGCTTGCTTTGGGCTGTTAGCTAAACCAGGGCTTGCTTTACTCTCACCCCTGACACTTAGCATCAGCTCTTCTCACTCCTATATTTGGACTCCTACAAATTCTGTTCTGAGAAATCACTTTCTGTCCTAACTCCATCTCCCATCTGGGAAGAGGAGACAGTTCAACCTACTGGCTTATTATTAAAGCCTATTAACTCTATACTGACTTCTATACAAAAAAATGCATAGTTGGATCAAAAATCTCATTTTCAATCCTTTTTTCAGCATACACATATCAAAATTTGAATGTAAAAACCTATTTGCAAGGGAACCACTATTGTAGCAGTGGGATACTGCAGGTGGTTCCCCTCAGTGATTGACAGCCTTCCTTGTATGCTTGTTCGTTCATACAGAGATTGCTGTCAATCATTGAGTATGACCACTCTTCTGCATAGAAAAAGCCGAGGTTTTTAGGAATTATTTGCACGTTTTACTTAATATTTTCACACAAAGCTATAAATCAATCTGCTCAGCTCCTCCTGCTTTTTCACAAGCTGTCTGCAGATTACACTGCATTTTCATGGTGACTGGTCCACTTTAAATTCATAAAAATTACTTATTTTAAATAAAAATATATCTTGTATAGTCAAGATACATACAAAACAACATCAGTTGAACAGGAAATAACAAAAAGAAATGTTCTAAAATTACAAATGTTCAACACTAAAAATGCTAATCACGTGTAGGACTGATACAGTTAAAAGTGGAAAGTAAATCACGTTTTGGAAGTGATATACACTATTTCTAGATCTGAGACTTCCTGTCTGCACATGAACTTTAGAGCTTTTAATCCTCCTTCAGACACAAATTAATCTGAAATCTTTGTTCCTGCTGAAAATATGTCCATAGGGATTTACTTTCCACTTTAGCTTTATGTAGTTTATAGCTTGAAGACATTGATTGGGATTGTGTCTGACAATTATTACTATTTCAGATATGGACTTTATATAAAGAAATTTGATACACGTTTAACCTCTAAAGGACTAGTGCCATTTTTTGCACATTTCTTTTGTCTTGACATACAGATTACAAAACATTTTAATTTTTTGCATAATGGTGATTAAATGAGGCGTGTTTTTGCTGAACGTGTTGTACTTTCTATTTTTACGTTCCTGCGGTATGCATATGCAGCAACCAGGACCACAGGGGCAATGTGTGAGTGTGGTGGCCTGATGGGTGTAGTAGTTGGTACTCACATTTCTACAGCTCCCTAGGCCTGCGTGCAGTGAGTGGAAGTATAGCACCATATTCCTCTGGGGGCACACTCTGGTGTTGAGCGATTTCCTGCTAGATGTTGGTTGAGGTGCCTTTGATGGTCTGGGTTCAAGGTGCATGGAAGGTAGGGTCCCTGAGGTTCGTGACGCCAGCACCCTTGGGGGCAAGTAGGTGATAAGTTCACACAATAAGACCAGCAAATTCCTAGTACTTTACTGAATCTGATCCAAAGGTCATCAATGCTCACAAAAGTAATTTACAGCAAGGCAGATTCTACAATGGTTCAGGCTATTTCCCAAAAGATTCATAAGGTATTGTTTCCTCACTAGCAATGAATCTTCCACTCTTGTTTCTCCAGGTTGGAGGTATTCTGTACTGTATGGCCATATAATTTGGTTTACAATAGCTGCAGTATCCTCTCTAGGAATACTATTTCCTGACAGGTGGCCTTTCTGTCTTTGGTTATGATGAGCAGCTGGTAGTGTGTAATCTCTCCACCAAATGCAGAGGAGGCTAAAGCCTGATAAACAACATTTACCTTACTTTGCCAATGTTCTCACTGCCTCTGTGGTTGCCTGGATCTTCTATAATCGTTCTCTTCTATGGCATGGTATTAGGAACTATCTCTGGAGTCTAGATAACTCACCACAATGGCTACTGAGGTATTGCTTCTACCTCAGAGAACACAAACACTGTGTAGTGTACTGACTTACTTCCTCTTAAAGAGAGGAGGTTGGAGTCAGCCCTGGGAGATTGTCCCTATACAACTTTGTAGGCACTCAGACACAAGCGCATTTTCATGAAACGCAATTACAATACTAAGCTGTATGTTATAGGATACTGCACATACATTAGTGTTTATTTTTTATTGATTTATTTTGGGGATACAATTATAAAAACACAGTTCCTCCTTGTTTTTCTTGACCTTGTTCATCACTGACCTAAATGAAGTGTATATATTGAAAGTATTGTTGTTAAATACAAGGGATACCAAAAACATCATGGTTATTGCTTGTTCTGTTTTATGAACTTGAATATATTTTATTTAAACAATGTGTTTTGTGTGTATTAGTTAAACTTTTTTTTCCTTTTTTCATGTTTAAAATTTAAATACATTAAGGCAAGTCACATATGATACATACAAAGCTTAGAAAATTTCAATTGTTCATCGTAAAAATCCCACAGTACACAAAAAAAGAAAAAAATAGATAAATCAATAAGATAAAAAAATAAATAAGAAGAAAAGGTAAAGAAAGACTATGCCCACTCTGGCAGCATATAACTACCTATCAGCGACTGTATCTCTGTCCATGGTTTCCATCTATCCAGATAAATGGCTTTTTGAAAGTACTCATTCCCCAATCTTGTTTCATATTGAAAATAAGTATTTACTCAATGCTTTACTTCTCCAATCTTTGGAATGATATTCGTTTTCCATCAGGCCTATAAAGAACTCCTATTGGCACCTAAAATGCACGTAGTTAGCCACCTGCCCACTGGTGGCAGATTGTCCAATCTCAGATTCAAAAGAGCCGCCTCAAGTAAGGGATGCATCATATAGTACATGACAATCCCCTTGTAACAAGGCTAGAAACAGCCCTGTACCTCACATGGATCCAGAGATCTTCCCATTCATTGCTCCAATGTTTTGCTAGATTTATATCAGACTGGCAGCTCGGGGTGGGGGGTGTTCTTTCTACTGCAACTCAGGGGACATACTGCAGCTCTCTCTCTCTCTATAACAGCTGTGGAGGTGGTTGAAGGATGAAACTGAGCATGTGTGGCCTTCTCAGTGAGCAGGACAAATAAAAGAAAACAAAAACAAATAGAAGGTGGCGCTATACAGATTTAATTTTTATTGAACAACTCCATTATGCAGCCAAAAAACACACTGACATGTGGTTTTACCGCATATCAGTACGGTTTACAAACTGTTAATGGGGGCACAATTTTGCAGGTAAACAGCAGTTTTAACCACAATATCCATGGCCAATATCATTCAGCTGGAAACTGCATCAATGTGAAGCAGAGATGTGTGGATCAGGATCAATTGTCAGGAGAAGTACGAGCATGGTCATATATGTCAAGGTGCCTGAACTACATTACATATGAAATAAACTACATTACATATAAAGTAAAATGATTATGAAGTTTGTGAGTTAGGCCTCTTTTACATCAGCATTAATAATTTCCTGTGTGCCCGATTCAGCACATAACAGAGCCAAACAAATCACAATAACTATAATAGGATCTGCTTGGTTTCCGTCTGCAAGTTTGATTATTTTTTTAGAACTGTATTTGATGGAATCTGTGAAGGTGGCCCCGAACAGGAGCCTCCAATGTGGATGAGAACAAGCCCAACTAGATTTGCACTGCAATGTAGAATTTAGTTATTTTAATTTAGTATTTTTTATTTTTTTTGCAAAGAGTTTCAATCTCAATTGTCACAATTGTAAATGTACTTCTGTAATATTTACAGTAAGCTCTCATGTGGGCACTGAAAGGAGACTTTTTTACTTTTTCCATGTACAATAGGACACTTGGATGGTTATATCTTTATAAATGTATTCAGGCTAGTATATTAAGATACTAAATATAAATCAAGGAAAAGATGGTCTTCTGAATCTTATTCTTAAAATAAGCTAGTAGCATTCAGCAATAATATTTTATTTTCTTTAATGCATAATATTTCCCACATTAACAGCCCACATTAACTTCATGGGCTTTTCTGACATTCCCTCAGGATATTAATTAAACTGTATCAGTGAAGATATAAACAATGCGCAGATGTAAGATGTTCTTAAACCAAACAGATAAGTGAAAAGAAGAAAAAATATCCTCTGTGATAGCATAACATTTCAGAAGTGGAAAAATATAGAAAGTAGAAAATCAGCAAAAGATTATTGGGTAAGCTACACAATTTTAATGCTGGAAAGAGTAGAAATAAGTAAGGCTGTGTTCTATATATTCTGCCATCTATTGTAGTTTGCCTCCAGCATGGTACAGATGTTCTTGAGGGAAACTGATGCCAGGTCTGAACCCATGGTTTTCTATGGGAGTATTTCTGAATTCGGTATAATGAACAGGAAAACATAGCATGCCGTTTTTTTGTTTTACTATGGATAGTGGACATGTGCACATAGATGTCATCAGTAGTGTCTTGCTCAGGCGTAAAACAACTGCCTGGAACCGGTAGCAATGGAAACCCAGAATCTAAGGGCCACTGTTCACACAGCGGTTTATGCCATCTGAATTTTGGTGCAGATTCCATGCTAAATTCCAGCCGTGGCCCCATGGTGTCCTCATCCCATTATGCTTAAAGCTGTGACCATGCCAAGAAGGGACATGTTTCTCACTGGCACGGTGTCCCCGCAGATGCTGTGGTGGGTGCTTTGGCTCCATTCAATAGGGTTAAACTGCAAGCAGGTCTGCAGAATGAAAAGTAAACAACCTCCACAGCCAAAATTAGTTCCCATAATCTGAATGGGGTTTCTTTGGCACCAAGCGCGTGGATTTCTGCAAGCCCCATTCAGATGAATGGAATTGATTTTCAGTTGAATAAATTTTCCTCATCAAAATCTGCCGTGTGTGAAGGCAACCTAACAGTCCAGCTTGGTTCAAGAATTCTGTCAATTATATGAATATCTAAAATAGAATCCTTCTCAGCCTTAAACTAGACATATAATAGAAAACATTTTCTTTGCAATGGCTAGAAGATAAAAATGTAGGTACTCCAAATTACTACAAATAAATTCAATCATTTTTCCATTTTGTTCCTCTACACGGGACAGCTGCTTGACAAAGGATCCACTAAGAGCATTAAAGGGTCCCTACACATATGAATTTGCTCTGACATTTTTTCATACCATATGTGGTTTTTAATGAAGCCAAAAATTCCAGCAATCAGGCCACTGTTAAAATCCAAATGCTTTATTTCTTAAAATCCATG
The DNA here is from genome assembly GCF_014858855.1 of Bufo gargarizans. NCBI lineage: Eukaryota > Metazoa > Chordata > Amphibia > Anura > Bufonidae > Bufo > Bufo gargarizans. Next base: position 130,750,964 of record NC_058084.1, read on the forward strand.
TACCGACCAGAGAACAGGACTGTCCTGTTCTCCGGTCAGTACATGAGTTTTAAGAAGAAACAAGAAAGAGTTTGGATTTTAACAGTGGCCTGATTGCTGGAATTTTTGGCTTAGTTTTGAATTGTTCCCTGGTCCAGGGCATGGAAAGGGTGAGCTGAAGTTACCTTAATTTGTCTCATGTGGTTTTTATATAGATTTTTGGGGGGCAGTTGTATCTGTGGATGTTGTGTTTTTCTTTAAGCATTTCCCTGTTAGATCACACATAATACAATAACTTTGAAACTGGAATAAAAAAACTAAAACATCCTACCATGTAGAGATATTGTTGCTACGTTGTTTCTATGGTGCCCTCTACTACTCTTTCTTTTGATTGCTTATCAGAACATCTACCTAATGTGTCAGAACTGGTGGTCACACATGCTCAGTAGCTTAGTTCTATCACCTGTGTTCTCTTGCACATCAAAACTGAGTAATTCCTGTAATTGTGCCGGCCTCCTAATAATCAGCTGGGTTCTAGAAGCAGTTTACTCTCAACAGCACTGGACGCATTAGGCAAATGTTTTCAGAGGAAATAGAACAGCATGGGGCGCCATAATTACAGTGTAACACCAATATCTACAGGAGAATTTTTATTATTCATGCAATTAAAAATGAGTTATGTATTGAGTGATCTAACAAATGAAATAGATATTTAATTGTGGAATAACCCCTTTAAGATCACATATACAGTACAGACCAAAAGTTTGGACACACCTTCTCATTCTAAGAGTTTTCTTTATTTTCATGACTATGAAAATTGTAGATTCACACTGAAGGCATCAAAACTATGAATTAACACATGTGGAATTATATACATAACAAAAAAGTGTGAAACAACTGAAAATATGTCATATTCTAGGTTCTTCAAAGTAGGCACCTTTTGCTTTGATTACTGCTTTGCACACTTTTGGCATTCTCTTGATGAGCTTCAAGAGGTAGTCACCTGAAATGGTCTTCCAGCAGTCTTGAAGGAGTTCCCAGAGATGCTTAGCACTTGTTGGCCCTTTTGCCTTCACTCTGCGGTCCAGCTCACCCCAAACCATCTCGATTCGGTTCAGGTCTGGTGACTGTGAGGCCAGGTCATCTGGCGCAGCACCCCATCACTCTCCTTCATGGTCAAATAGCCCTTATACAGCCTGGAGGTGTGTTTGGGGTCATTGTCCTGTTGAAAAATTAATGATGGTCCAACTAAACGCAAACCGGATAGAATAGCATGCCGCTGCAAGATGCTGTGGTAGCCATGCTGGTTCAGTATGCCTTCAATTTTGAATAAATCGCCAACAGTGTCACCAGCAAAGCACCCCCACACCATCACACCTCCTCCTCCATGCTTCACGGTGGGAACCAGGCATGTAGAGTCCATCTGTTAACCTTTTCTGCGTCGCACAAAGACACAGTGGTTGGAACCAAAGATCTCAAATTTGGATTCATCAGACCAAAGCACAGATTTCCACTGATCTAATGTCCATTCCTTGTGTTCTTTAGCCCAAACAAGTCTCTTCTGCTTGTTGCCTGTCCTTAGCAGTGGTTTCCTAGCAGATATTCTACCATGAAGGCCTGATTCACACAGTCTCCTCTTAACAGTTGTTCTAGAGATGTGTTTGCTGCTAGAACTCTGTGTGGCATTGACCTGGTCTCTAATCTGAGCTGCTGTTAACCTGCTATTTCTGAGGCTGGTGACTCGGATGAACTTATCCTCCGCAGCAGAGGTGACTCTTGGTCTTCCTTTCCTGGGGCGGTCCGCATGTGAGACAGTTTCTTTGTAGCGCTTGATGGTTTTTGTGACTACCCTTGGGGACACTTTCAAAGTTTTCCCAATTTTTCGGACTGACTGACCTTCATTCCTTAACGTAATGATGGCCACTCGTTTTTCTTTACTTAGCTGCTTTTTTCTTGCCATAATACAAATTCTAACAGTCTATTCAGTAGGACTATCAGCTGTGTATCCACCTGACTTCTCCACAATGCAACTGATGGTCCCAACCCCATTTATAAGGCAAGAAATCCCACTTATTAAACCTGACAGGGCACATCTGTGAAGTGAAAACCATTTCAGGTGACTACCTCTTGAAGCTCATCAAGAGAATGCCAAGAGTGTGCAAAGCAGTAATCAAAGTAAAAGGTGGCTACTTTGAAGAACCTAGAATATGACATATTTTCAGTTGTTTCACACTTTTTTGTTATGTATATAATTCCACATGTGTTAATTCAAAGTTTTGATGCCTTCAGTGTGAATCTACAATTTTCATAGTCATGAAAATAAAGAAAACTCTTAGAATGAGAAGGTGTGTCCAAACTTTTGGTCTGTACTGTAAGTATACATTCTAGTTTCTCAGCCTGTGATATCTGTACCCCAGGGGGTACTTGCTCTGTCCTGGAAGCACTTTAATGTTATTTATTTGAGGTGTGGGTACTTTGGTTAGGGGCGTTGTAACATTGTTAAGTCATTTACAGGTATTGGCAATTAATTTAGAATAAGCCACCCACAGCTAAATGACTACAACTAGATCAAGTCCAGTGAAATTGATTGAAGGTATTAAGTGAACCTCTGGATAAGGGCCATGGATGTTAGCATTTCTTGAATGGTTGGACAGAAAATACTTGCATTGAATGTCAGGAGAGATGCATATTAAGCCAGACATATCAAAATACAACTAGTGGAGAGATATCCTAAACCAACATACTGTAGAAAGATTGGAGAAAGATTAATGTTCTGTCCATGGTGCACTGGGAGTATACCTTTGGCATAGATGTTGAAAGGGAGTGTGTTATCAAGAAATTAAACCAGGCACAATGCCTTGTGCAGCTAGTCCAGCAGCACGTAATGACCCGTTGCTTCTTTCTGGAGAAAAAGTGCATTTAATGTTTTTGATCTGTGAAAAGTAACATGTATGTGCAGAATGTTAGGTTTTAGATTTTAACCATAAGTTCCCATTCACTGAACATGGTAGGTAATTGGACGACAAGGTATATTTGGAAGCTGAAGGGCTTTTTTTAATACTGTGATAAGTACTTTTAATCAATATGCAAATGAGCAGTTAAGTGTGGACCCAAGCCACTCTGTGCACCATTGTTCCTCCTACTTCCTCTGTCAGTCCCTCCTCTTCTTTATTTCATGGTCATCTCAGCTGGCCCTATCAATTAAGAATGAGGGGGGGCAACGTAACTACTCATTTGCATATGTTTTATAATAAAGTTGTTAAACTTTGTAGTTCAATTAACTATCATTTCCAACATCTCCTCTTGCTGTCAATGAATGAGGACATTCTTTTTTATATCTAGAAACGATAATCCTGCAAATACATACACTGTATTACTTCCCACCAATGAGGTGCTACTACAAATGTATGTGGTCTGAATATTTTCTACCAACCCAAGCTAAACATGGCAACATCAGCAGCACAAATCTCTCTACTTTGAACTGAGGAAGAAGTGGAGGCAAATGTGAAATATATGGCTATGACTGTGTCATAAAAAAGAGGGTGAGGGTTCCTAGGTCCTTCAGATATTCCTCCACATCCTCTATAGATATCGAAGCTCTGGGACGGACTGAAATTTTGTGTCATTATTGGCTGAAATATGTGTGCTATTTTCGTAATTATTTTACATTTTGTGACTATTAAAATGTAATTATTGCATCATATTGTCACGGAAGGTGTACAGGAAACAAGAAAACACAAAATAATTATACGACTGACTGGATCCAAAACTAAGGAACAAAAAGGGAGACCCCTGCATCAGACCTGGCTCTCTCCCTAACTGCTCAGCCTATGCGAAAATCCCAATGGTAGATGATCGCATATCCTCGTACCTCGACTGTATAACACCTGAACTCCCTATAATAGTAAGGGGACACGACCACCGGCTCCCTACACTAGATACGGAGGGAGTCAGGGTCACCTGGGATCCAGCAAACACAAATAAATGAACAAAACTTATCTTGAAGAAGACTCAGAAGTAGCATCAGCATGCACACACTCCAGGAAGAAATATAAACCGCAAACTGATGCACTATGGGGAGGGATTTAAAGGGCTGCAATCAGTGCAACTACATGACAGCTGAGAGAGGCTAACGAGATGAGAAAATGAAAGAAAAACAAAGGAACCTCAAGGAGGAGGTTCTGAAAGGCATCTGTCAGAGCTTCTCAGATGTCTGGTGGTGACAGTACCCCTCCTTCTACGGGTGGACTCCGGACACTCAGAGCCCACCTTCTCAGGATGGGACCTATGGAAAGCCCTGATGAGACGAGTGGCCTTAATGTCCGTCACTGGGACCCACATCCTCTCCTCAGGGCCATAACCCTCCCAATGAACGAGGTACTGAAGAGAACCGCGGACAACACGAGAATCCACAATCCTAGAGACCTGAAATTCAAGATTACCATCAACCATAATCGGAGGAGGAGGCAAAGCCAAGGGTACAATGGGTTGGACATAAGGTTTTAATAAGGACTTATGAAAAACATTATGGATCTTCCAAGTCTGAGGAAGATCAAGACGGTAGGCAACAGGATTGATGACAGACAAGATTTTGTAAGGCCCAATAAACTTAGGACCCAACTTCCAGGAGGGAACCTTTAATTTGATATTCTTAGTAGACAACCACATCAGATCACCAACATTCAGGTCCGGACCAGGCACACGTCTCTTATCCGCCACACGCTTATATCTCTCACTCATGCTCTTTAGATTATCCTGAATCTTTTGCCAAATAGATGACAAAGACGAGGAGAATCTGTCCTCATCAGGTAAACTAGAAGACCCCTCTCCAGAGAATGTCCCAAACTGCGGATGAAACCCATATGCACCAAAAAATGGTGACTTATCAGAGGACTCCTGACGACGGTTATTTAAAGCAAACTCAGCAAGGGACAAAAAAGAACACCAATCCTCCTTAATCTCTGCCACAAAACAGCGCAGATATGTCTCCAGATTCTGATTGACGCTCTCTGTCTGGCCATTCGACTGCGGGTGGAAAGCAGAAGAGAATGACAACCGAACCCCCAAGCGAGAACAGAAAGCCTTCCAGAATCTGGAAACAAACTGCATGCCCCTATCAGAGACTATGTCTGAAGGAATACCATGCAATTTGACAATGTGATCAATAAATGCCTGCGCCAGCATCTTAGCATTGGGCAAGCCAGGAAAAGGGATGAAATGCACCATTTTTGGATTCTGCCCTTTCCTTCCGACCGCACATCCAAGCCCTTTCCACCACCTGCCGTCTCCAACTCAAAAACATCTCCCGCATCCGCGCTTTCCTTAACTTTGAATCTGCGAAAATACTTGTACATGCCCTCATTATCTCCCGCCTAGACTACTGCAACATTCTCCTCTGTGGCCTTCCATCTAGCACTCTCGCACCCCTCCAATCTATCCTCAACTCTGCTGCCCGACTAATCCACCTCTCACCCTATTATTCCTCTGCCTCTCCCCTTTGCCAATCCCTTCACTGGCTCCCCATTGCCCAACGAATTCACTTCAAAGTACTTACAAATACATACAAGGCCGTCCATAACCTGTCCCCTCCCTACATCTCTGAGCTAATTTCCCGATACACCCCCACACGCACTCTCCGATCCTCACAAGACCTCCTTCTCTCCTCTCCTCTCCTCTTATTGCCTCTTCCCACAATCGACTCCAGGATTTCTCCCGTGCATCCCCCATACTCTGGAACTCGCTACCCCAACATATCAGACTCTCACCTACAGTGGAATCCTTCAAAAGAAACCTGAAAACCCACCTCTTCAGACAAGCCTACAACCAGTGACCCTGCTGCCTCTATACCGCCATGACCAACTTAACCCGCACCTACTGTGTCCTTCTCCCATACCATGTAGATTGTAAGCCCTCACGGGCAGGGCCCTCTCTCCTTCTGTACCAGTTTGTAACTCATTTTGTTTATGATTAGTGCAATTGTCTGTATTATGTATGTGCACCCCTTATCATATGTACAGCGCTATGGAATGAATGGCGCTTAAATAATAAATAATAATAATAATAATAATAATAATAATTTTGCTAAAATGGTCCACCACCACCAGAATCACAGTCTTCCCCCAGGAACGAGGCAGGTCCGTTATGAAGTCCATGGACAGATGTGTCCAAGGACGGGAAGGAATGGGTAAGGGAAGGAGAGGACCTGATGGCCGTGAATGAGGGACTTTGGCACGAGCGCAGGTCTCGCAGGCTGCCACAAAACCCTCAACCGACTTACGAAGCGCCGGCCACCAGAATCTCCAAGCGATGAGATCCACTGTGGCTCTTGCCCCCGGGTGCCCAGCAAGGACAGTATCGTGGTGTTCCTTAAAAATCTTGTGTCTTAAAGCGAGAGGCACAAGCAACCTCCCAGGACTACAAAGATCAGGAGCCTCTGACTGGGCTACCTGAACCTCTGCCTCCAATTCAGGATAAAGAGCAGAGACCACCACACCTTCAGCCAAAATGGGACCCGGGTCTTCAAAATTCCCACCTCCCAGAAAACAACGTGACAGGGCATCCGCCTTCACATTCTTAACCCCAGGGCGGAACGTGACAACAAAATTAAACCTTGAAAAGAACAAAGACCGACTGACTGGATCCAAAACTAAGGAACAAAAAGGGAGAGCCCTGCATCAGACCTGGCTCTCTCCCTAACTGCTCAGCCTATGCGAAAATCCCAATGGTAGATGATCGCATATCCTCGTACCTCGACTGTATAACACCTGAACACCCTATAAAAGTGAGGGGACACGACCACCGGCTCCCTACACTAGATACGTAGGGAGTCAGGGTCACCTGGGATCCAGCAAACAGAAAAACACAAATAAATGAACAAAACTTATCTTGAAGAAGACTCAGAAGTAGGATCAGCATGCACACACTCCAGGAAGAAATATAAACCGCAAACTGATGCACTATGGGGAGGGATTTAAAGGGATGCAATCAGTGCAACTACATGACAGCTGAGAGAGGCTAACGAGATGAGAAAATGAAAGAAAAACAAAGGAACCTCAAGGAGGAGGTTCTGAAAGGCATCTGTCAGAGCTTCTCAGATGTCTGGTGGTGACAAATATTTTATGTGTGGTGACATTTTTGTGTTGTGCCATGGTATGAAGAAGTACAATTCTTTGAAAGTCCATACACACTAGATAGATTTTGGTTGAACCTGCAAAGGTTGGCTACATAATATGTATAGAGTTGTCCTAACCCATCCCCAACTGCAGATGTCTTGGAAAGAAGGATTCACCATGTTGGAGTTCAACATGTCCAATTCTTTGTTCTCGAGGGAGACAAGCCACTTCCAAGAGAGTGAGGAATTGGTTTATTCACTGTTCCTCATTGAAAACACATGCAGACATAAATGTTTGGGAGTCAGGAGGAAGAGCTGTTGGCTTATTTGTCCAACAGTTCTTGTAAGTATATGGGAAGCCATTGGTGTGCTGTACGGTTGGCAAATATTTTTCCTGTTTTAGATTGTTACAATGCTTAAGTGCAGATACAACGTATAAGCTTGGAGTCTAGGATTTATTTTATTTGCTAATATAAAATTACAAATAAATTGCAATTTATAATAACCAATATGTCAACATATGGAATTTATACCATATTGTTCTCAACTTTCCATCTGCAATAGACAACTGAAAAAATAAAAGATGTTTAGTAGAGTTGAGTGAATCGATTCTAAACTATTTGAATTCCACCAGACTTTTTCAAAAACTCAGAATCTATTTTTTTTTTTTTAACGTTTTAGAGAGGACCTTTCATCAGTTTTGACATAGGCTAATTATGGTATTACCTTGTAGGGCGGCCCCCACTGATGCCATGGGTGTAATTTTTTTCCATATAACTTTGGTCCCCCATTATTTTGGCGCACTGTATTGTAATGAGCTGTAAGTTTGCAATGGCGCAGTCTTCTGCTGTGGGCATCTCCTTCTGTCTGGCTGTGAGCGCAATCCAATCAGAGCGGACCACTCACAGCTAGGGAGAAGGAATCTTGCTCCTTTTCCCTGGCTTTGAGCGGTCCGCTCTGATTGGATCACACTCACAGCCAGTGAGAAGATGCCTACAGCAGAAAACTGCGCCTCGGCCCCGTTGCGAAGTTACAGCTCATTACAATACAGCGCGCCAATATATCGGGGGACACATCGGGCCAACGGTGGAGGGGGGGTTGAAAAAAAATAACACCCATGGCATCAATGGGGGCAGCCCTACAAGGTAATACCATAATTAGCCTATGTCAAAACTGATGAAAGGTCCTCTTTAATTCAACGAAATTTCGCAAAATGGCATTGGCCATTTCTCAGACCAGAACACAGGAAAGATAAAGAAGGAGGATCACATGACCCCAGCAGGTATTTGCCATAAAAAATAAACAATTTTTGAACCATTTAAAAAAAATCCCACAGTGCAAAATGTATTTAAAGAGGCAGTTTGCTACCGTCTGCAGCTATGCATTTACCAATAGTTTATATGTATCTGTCACTTTAAGTTTTCTAAAGCTGGCTTGGTGTTAAAGAGCTTGACTTGAGTTGTATATAGTCCCAGAAAGCCATCCACAACCTTTCGCAATTGGAGCACTTTCGATTCGAGTTTAATTTGTTCAGACCTATATCAAATTGCCCAACCAATTTGGCCAATTCAAATCTGAATTGAATTTAAAGGGATTCACTAATAACTAATGTTGAAGAATAACCTAAACATGATACTAACTGTCCACTGTGAACAAGAATAGGTCTGTATATGTTTTTGTCTGAATTTAAACAAGAATAGTTCACTCACTGACAGCAAACGGAAAATTGCAAAGTAAAAAGTTTTAGAAACTTAATATGGGCCTATCTTTGCACCCATATTACTGCCAGAAATTCTGATCCAACATAGGGTCCATTGACCCAAACTGACACCATCACAGAGATGAATAGATGTCATTCTTTAATGCAGCAATTGCAGATTTAGAAAACTTTAGTTAAGTGATTTCATGTTTCTGGAATTTGATGGTATTTGTGCTTGAGCTGAATTTATTTCCTAATAAATGGCCATGTAAGAAACATAAGGCAAAGTCAAGAAACATTAAGCTTCTTGTTTCATTTGGAGGCTTTTAGTCTCTTTAAGATGATGAACAATCCCTGATAAATTCTAAACTTTTAATTTTCAAACTTCAAAAAGCAATGTGTGCCTTTTTACTCAGTATGCTGACATAAAAGGCAACAAATCGTGTTTTACATTAGGAATTATTGGAATATTATGGTTCCTATGCTTGAATACAATGTTTTTTTTTTTCCATAAATGGTCAACACAACTTCTGTCTCAAATGTACAGACTATTGGAAAATATTTGTTATACTGGCCATACACACATAACTGTCAGCCAAATATCTTCAGCTATATACCTCGACTCTCCTGTTAAAAGATACTATTTGCTACTCCAGGAAGCAACAGAGCAGCCCAAATATGTCCCATATGGATCTGATTGCTTTATGCTTGTGATGAAAGTATGTTCAGCTTTACTGTTTGCTGAGTACACAAAAACAATGTGCAAAAATACTCCTCAGCAGATCCATTCACTTCAATGGTCGAATAGACCTGGTTTGTTCTGCTTTCTGTCACCATTGGTCTTTTTGCAGGACACAATAGTATGGTAGACTTGCTATTCACTGTAAACCCCCAACTTAATTTTCAAATCATTACCTATACTCTTACCAGGGGAAGGCGCAGGAAGAGTACAGTTAAAAGGGGGCAATCTGCCCAGCCTCAACCCAACTTTTGGTTCCCTCTATCCCTTCTAAAAATAGGAGTTTGAAAAGATTTGAAGTGCAGTTCCAACATTGTAAAACCTTTCATAGGTGATAGAAAAAGGTGATATGGGACCTCCATTATCCTTGTTTGGAGACCACATCTACCTGCACTTCTCATTATAAGAAACTACTGTTCATTGGCAAGTCACATAAGCACTCGTGATTATTAAGTGGGTTTTCGAGGATCAGCATTTTGATAAACTATCCTTACGATTGACTATCAATTTCGGAATCTCAGCACCCCAGCTAATCAGCTGTTTGAATCGGCATCAGTACCCATACGAGCACTGCAGCCACTTCAGTGTTTATCTCGGCCACGTTCCCCCGATTTGTGCCCCAGAGCAAGGTGGGCCTGGCACAGTAGACTGCACTACATACAGATAGGCAGCATACAGCATCTCAACCAGACTATGTTCATATAAAAAACTAGGTAGATTATTTAACAAACTCTCCAGTTTATTATCATACTGTAGATGCATCAGATGGCAGAGGTGACTTCTAGGTATAGAGACAGACCAGCCAGTATCCTCTTTTATCAGGGATCTACCTTCTCAAACTTGCTTCAGTGACCCCCATAATCAATGATTTTGTAGTGTCTTGCTGCTGTCTGTCGCTGTGTGAGAAGTTAGTATTCATATGTAGCTTTACAGTGGGCCCCCAGAATGAATTGTACTGGTGGACCCTAAGCACCACAGTCTGACACTGATTTCAGCTCATCTACCTGCGCACTATCTTCTTAGTAGGGGTGGTGAAGGGTATACCCTGCATTGCAGCTAGTATGCGAACAACATGTAGGTAAATGGACCACAGTGCCTTCAATCTGATCGGTGGGAGTGACAAGAATATGACCCTCACCAATCTGATATTGATGACCTATCCTAAGGATAGGCCATCAATATGCTGATCCTGGAAACCCTTTTTAACTATGAAATGTGTATTGTAGGGATATGGAAAATCTACAAACAGAACATTAGAAAAATTATACAGTGTCCTAAGTAGCACATGTTCAGTCCCTAGTCCGCAGGTAGTTCATCTAACTCACTCCAAATGTGGATCCCATACTGTAATGGTTTGGACTAATACATTTATTTTAACTTTTTTCCTTTCATTTTTTGGCAGATTCCTCAGACTGAGCGTCCCTAAATAGCTATACAAATGGATAGTAATGTTCCATAAATATTCATAAATACAGATACTATTTGGCAATTGGCATGAAGATAGCTGCTACGTCACACCTGGAGCAAAAAGCACTATCTATTTCCACCCCTAGCCTTGCAAAACCCAATCAGACAGCTTGCTGTAATCTGACTCCTGGTGTTCTTCTAGTGTGGGCTATTAGAACATTTTATTCTATCCTAAGGAGGAATGAGTGACAGACCTGATACAAGAGTCCGAGGGTAAGTACTGAAATCTGGATATAATGCATATTTCTCTTCAAAGGTGCAATTACTCTCAATCATCTACTGAACAGCTACCTCTGAACGAGGGTCTCTTGCAACCAACTGGTGTTTCATTTGCATAATTATAAGGGTTGGTTCTATTTTATGATTTTTTTTATGCATTTAATGGCTACTAATGGTACGTATCATATTAGATGTATCTGACAGGGGTATCAGCCAAAGTTAATCAGCAAGACAGCAACACGTTGCAATGAAACACACTTTGGTGCTTATTATCTATGCTGCATATGTCATACATTGATTTAAATGTCTTGTAAATAAAAGGTATTGTGTGCCACAAAGTAACATTATCTCCTATTCATCTTACTGTAAATTGCTATAATTAACCAGTGTTAATGAGCGATGTAAATGAAGCAATAAACTGTCAAAGCAATAAATAGCTCTATCAGGTCTCCTGTGCTTAGCTATGGGCACAAAGAGGTGGAAAAATTGAGCTCAAAGACATATCACTTTCTATAATTTAATTAAATATTTTTATGTGCATTTTTTTTATAATTGATGCCATAACTCATAGCTTAAGTCCTGCTTCAGTCCTCCCACACAAAGCGATTGATAGCCTTTCTTGTATCAGTTTGTATCACTTTATGTGGGCGCTGCAATACAGGACTCGGAGGATCTGGTAATCCCTTAGTCAATAAGGGGTTAACTCTCCTGACTATTTTAGAAAATACTTATATTCCCCATGAAATAACTGGATCCTCTTTTCTGAGAATCCTACGTTGGGCCATTCCTCTGATATTCCTCCTAGAAATGAATGGCTACATTGAGATCTGAGTGTTACTAGTCAAGTATGTGTACTCCCTACAAACTCTTACACTTTCCAGTCGGTGTTACCCATGCCAGAATATGAAGGGGCACATCACTTTGAGAACAGGAATGGCAATGCCCAGTTTCAATATATTCCTAAATATTCAGGACGAATAGCGGAACTGCAGAATGCAAAATAATGAGAAGAGACGTCCAAGGGTTACTATATAAAAGAGAAAGCAAATGTTCTCAAAATCGCATATGTCACATAGAAAGGACTGTTCTGTCCAAGGCATATACTGTATCTACTGCTGTGGAAAGTGCATGTTGGGATAAATAGAGTCCACATCAGAACTCAAAGATCAGGACTGATGGAATGATAATGCTTTATGGTACAAAACTCTGAAATACGCAGCCTGCTATCATATTTAGTTTAAGCTGGAACTCCTAATGGAAATAGTAAACCTTAAATGCACACACTTAAAGGGGTCTCAACTTTGGAAAAGCTTATGTTGATAGAAGGGTATCCTAACTAGAAGTTGATCACAGGGTGTTTTTAGTTATCAGCTGTAACCTATAGGGGAGTCGACAGGAGAAATGAAGCATTACATAGGTTCCATTGAAATCAATAAGCCATGGGTGAAATATGTGGACACACAGGGTCCTCAAAATGTCCTGAATGGTAGACGCCCCCTCTGTAAAGTCAGAAGTCTCAAATAAGACATTAGAAAATATTGTATGTTGAATAGAACATTTTAACACAAATTGTTATTGCTCGTACTTCCAAGAGACTGCAAGTGGAAATGGTGATATAGATAAAAGATGATTGCTAGATAATATGGATGCATGGATGGATGGATGGACAGATAGATAAATAGATAGATAATATAGATAGATAATACAGATATATAGGATAGATACAGGGCCGGTGCCACCTGTTAGGCGACCTAGGCAGCAATGTAGCAGGGGGCGCCGGCCCCATGTGGTTAAAAAAAAAAGCGTTGCCGCAAATATTTTTTTTTGAAGTACGGCGGCGGGCCTTCCCCCGCACCGGGCGGCTGCCGCACTGCCCAGTGAGAGGGACTGACGGGAGGGAAGCGGCTCTAATGTAGCATGGCCGAGCTCTGTTCGGTCCGCGGTACAGGAGCTTTTGTTTCCTGTACCCGGCTGGACTGACAGGAAGTGCTCACTTAGTGTGCACTTCCTTTCAGTCCGGCCGGGTACAGGAAACAAATGCTCCTGTACCGCGGACCGAACAGAGCTCGGCCACTCTACACTAGAGGTGGGGGGGAAATGGAATGAGAGTGACAAGAGAGGGAGGGGAGAAGATGATGAGAGTGACAAGGGAGTGGGGGGAAGAATTAGAGTGACATGGGATGGGGGGAAGAATGAGAGTGACAAGGGAGGGGGGATGAGAGTGACAAAGGAGGGGGGAATTAGAGTGACAAGGGAGGGGGGAGGAAATGATGAGAGTGACAAGTGAGTGGGGGGAAGAATGAGAGTGACAAGGGGGGGTGAGAGTGACAAAGGAGGGGGGAATGAGGGAATGAGAGTGACAAGGGAGGGGGGAGGGAAATGATGAGAGTGACAAGGGAGTGGGGGGAAGAATGAGAGTGACAAGGGAGAGGGGATGAGAGTGACAAGGGAGGGGGGAATGAGAGTGACAAAGGAGGGGGGATAAGAGTGACAAGGGAGGGGGGAAATGAGAGTGACAAGGGAGGGGGGAATGAGAGTGACAAGGGAGGGGGGAAATGAGAGTGACAAGGGAGGGGGAATGAGAGTGACAAGGGAGGGGGGGAAGAGAGTGACAAGGGAGGGGGAATGAGAGTGACAAGGGAGGGGGGGAAGAAGAGAGTGACAAGGGGGGAGTAAATGAGAGTGACAAGGGAGGGGGGGAATGAGAGTGACAAGGGAGGGGGGAATGAGAGTGACAAGGGAGGGGGGAATGAGAGTGACAAGGGAGGGGGGAATGAGAGTGACAAGGGAGGGGGGAATGAGAGTGACAAGGGAGGGGGTAATGAGAGTGACAAGGGAGGGGGAATGACAGTGACAAGGGAGGGGGGAAGAGAGTGACAAGGGACGGAGGAGGGGAGAAGAGAGTGACAAAGGAGGGGGAGGGGGAGAGAGTGACAAGGGAGGGGGGGAGAAGAGAGTGACAAGGGAGGGGGGAGAAGAGAGTGACAAGGGAGGGAGGGGGAGAAGAGAGTGACAAGAGAGGGAGGGGGGAGAAGAGAGTGACAAGGGAGTCCCCAGAGCCAGACCAAGAGCCAGACTGCAGCCAGAGACCAGATCATCGTATTGTCCTGGTGGTAAGTAGACAATGCAATATGTTTATTATTTAATTGTTTAGTTATTAATACTACATTGGAAACTAATTTACTTCACATTAAGGCTCCATTTACACGTCCGCAACGTGTTTTGCGGATACATGGAGCCACGGATCTGCAAAGCACTGAAAGCGGCAATGTGCGCTCCGTATTTTGCGCACCGCACATAGCCGGCACTAATAGAATATGCCTGTTCTTGTCCGCAATTGCGGACAAGAATAGGACATGTTCTATTTTTTGGCGAAACGGAAGTGCAGACCCGGAAGTGCGGATGCGCAATTCCGTGTCCAGGCAGCACATAGTGCTGCCCCATTGGAATGAATGAGTCAGCAATTCAGTTCTGCAAAATGCAGAACGAAATTGCGGACGTGTGAATGGAGCCTAAAAGGACACTATAGTCCCAGAACCAGTACAGTTTAATGTAGTGGTACTGGTGTCTATAGCCTGTTCCTGCAGAGAAAAGACACTGTGCAGTACTGGTGGTAAAGGAGCACTATAGTGCCAGGAAAACAAACTCATTTTCCTGGCACTATATACAGTTGCAAGAAAAAGTATGTGAACCCTCGTGTCCCCCTTCCACTGGGCTGAAGGGGTTAAAACCCCTTCAGCGACTTACCTTTCTCCAGCGCCGACACTGGGAACTCTTCTCCCCGATCCTCCTCTCAGCTGCGAATGTGCAGTAAGCCGGATTGGGACTAATGCACACTGGCGCAATAATATGCACTGACTGGGTCAGGTGTAGGTATAGTTAATAGTTTTTGTTTGTGATGCCAATTGCAGGGTGCGCAGGTTATAGTCTCAGGGCCCTTTAAGGTGTTGCAACTCACGTACCAGGTGAGGAATGCCAGAGTGGGGTAAAGTCTCTGTGTAGCAGTAGGTATAGTGTCAATGGTGTCTCCTACCTGGGTACGGCTGGACTCCTGGATCACTTGCAATAAATGAGTGTGTTGCTAGTAGGAGTAATTGAGGAATGAATGAGATCCAGACTTGAAGTATAATTCAACTTGTCTTTACTGAAGGCAGCATTAATCCACATGAGATACAGCAATAGTCTTTGGGTCCCAGCAGGTATTGGCAATATGTGGCAGGGATCAAAATGTCTTCTGCTTCTATCATGTGCCTAGAGAATATGGCATGAATCTATATCTTCTGCTCTGTCTATCTTCTGCTGTGTATGGGACTGACTAGCTGAGGAGGGATTTGGCTTCTCCTGGTCTCTGGATGTTACTCACAGTTATGCTCACAGGGAATGGCTCTTCCTGGAGTTCTGGAGGTGGCTGCTTGCTTGTCAACCAGCTGAGGCTGATGGCTCAGGCTGGGAATGTTCTCTGGTCTCAATCGAGACAGGGTCCTGGTTTGGGATCCCTAGAACTGGGAGCTCCTAGAACCAGTACAGTTTAATGTAGTGGTACTGGTGTCTATAGCCTGTTCCTGCAGAGAAAAGACACTGTGCAGTACTGGTGGTAAAGGAGCACTATAGTGCCAGGAAAACAAACTCATTTTCCTGGCACTATATACAGTTGCAAGAAAAAGTATGTGAACCCTTTCGAATGATATGGATTTCTGCACAAATTGGTCATAAAATGTGATCTGATCTTCATCTAAGTCACGACAATAGACAATCACAGTCTGCTTAAACTAATAACATACAAAGAATTAAATGTTACCATGTTTTTATTGAACACACCATGTAAACATTCACAGTGCAGGTGGAAAAAGTATGTGAACCCCTAGACTAATGACATCTCCAAGAGCTAATTGGAGTGAGGTGTCAGCCAACTGGAGTCCAATCAATGAGATGAGATTGGAGGTGTTTGTTACAGCTGCCCTATAAAAAAAACACACCAGTTCTGGGTTTGCTTTTCACAAGAAGCCTCGCACAAAAGAGCTTTCAGAAGACCTACGATTAAGAATTGTTGACTTGCATAAAGCTGGAAAGAGTTATAAAAGTATCTCCAAAAGCCTTGCCGTTCATCAGTCCACGGTAAAACAAATTGTCTATAAATGGCAAAAGTTCAGCACTGCTGCTCAATGAGGTGAAGAAGAATCCTAGAGTGTCAGCTAAAGACTTACAAAAGTCTCTGGCATATGCTAACATCCCTGTTAGCGAATCTACGATACATAAAACACTAAACACGAATGGATTTCATGGGAGGATACCACAGAGGAGGCCATTGCTGTCCAAAAAAAACATTGCTGCACAGTTACAGTATGCACAAGAGCACCTGGATGTTCCACATCAGTACTGGCAAAATTTTCTGTGAACAGATGAAACCAAAGTTGAGTTGTTTGGAAGAAACACACACCACTATGTGTGGAGAAAAAGAGGCACAGCACACCAACATGAAAACCTCATCCCAACTGTGAAGTATGTTGGTGGGGGCATCATGGTTTGGGGCTGTTTTGCTGCGTCAGGGCCTGGACGGATTGCTATCATTGAAGGAAAAATGAATTCCCAAGTTTATCAAGACATTTTGCAGGAGAACTTAAGGCTATCTGTCCACTAGCTGAAGCTCAACAGAAGATGGGTGTTGCAACAGGACAACGACCCAAAGCATAGAAGTAAATCAACAACAGAATGGCTTAAACAGAAGAAAATACGTCTTCTGGAGTGGCCCAGTCAGAGTCCTGACCTCAACCCGATTGAGATGCTGTGACATGACCTCAAGAAAGCGATTCACACCAGACATCCCAAGAATATTGCTGAACTGAAACAGTTATGTAAAGAGGAATGGCCAAGAATTACTCCTGACCGTTGTGCATGTCTGATCTGCAACTACAGGAAATGTTTGGTTGAAGTTATTGCTGCCAAAGGTCACATTTAATTATTTGTGTGTTATTAGTTTAAGCAGACTGTAATTGTCTATTGTTGTGACTTAGCTAAAGATCAGATCACATTTTATGACCAATTTGTGCAGAAATCCATATCATTCGGAAGGGTTCACATACTTTTTCTTTCAACTGTAGTTGTTAGGAGTGGGGCACCCTCGTGTCCCCCTTCCACTGGGAGCTCCTACTAACACAACCTTCCCCTAGCTGGGGTGGCTGGTACACACTAACTAGAACTTCCTTTCCTCCCCAAGAGACAGGACATGGGACCGGCCCACTTCTGCTCATAGAGGGGGGACTAAACTGGAATGTACTATTCCAGTTTAGCAATACTAAACTGTCTAACTTCCTGCTAAACATTGCTGCCACTTGTTGGTGTACATAGAAAAATACAGCAAATATATAAAACAGGCCTAGAAAATGCATATAATAACAATAAATTATACAGACTGACAATACACATACACTTAACATGTGGTAGCAGGAAAAAAGAGTTTGGTAACATAACTCCGGGATGTTACAAATGCGCATGCGCACACATTCAAAACTATGTTCCACGTCTTCCCACTGTAATTTTCACAGTGAGAATCGCGGAAGCGCCTCTAGCGGCTGTCAGGGAGACAGCTACAAGAAGCTTGATTAACCCTAAGGGAAACATAGCAGTTCTTTTAATTTAAACGCTGAGGAAGGGGTGGAACATATGTGATGTCATGATATGCGCAGATCATCTGATAAAGGGGGGGCGGAAATTTTTATCTTGCCTTGCACCAGCCCTGGATAGATAATAGATAGATAGATAGATATGAAATGATAGATAGACAGATAGATAGTAGAGTTGAGCGAACACCTGGATGTTCGGGTTCGAGAAGTTCGGCCGAACATCCCGGAAATGTTCGGGTTCGGGATCCGAACCCGATCCGAACTTCGTCCCGAACCCGAACCCCATTGAAGTCAATGGGGACCCGAACTTTTCGGCACTAAAACGGCTGTAAAACAGCCCAGGAAAGGGCTAGAGGGCTGCAAAAGGCAGCAACATGTAGGTAAATCCCCTGCAAACAAATGTGGATAGGGAAATTAATTAAAATAAAAATTAAATAAATAAAAATTAACCAAAATCAATTGGAGAGAGGTTCCATAGCAGAGAATCTGGCTTCCCGTCACCCACCACTGGAACAGTCCATTCTCAGATATTTAGGCCCCGGCACCCAGGCAGAGGAGAGAGGTCCCGTAACAGAGAATCTGTCTTCATGTCAGCAGAGAATTAGTCTGCATGTCATAGCAGAGAATGAGGCTTCACGTCAGCCACCACTGCAACAGTCCATTGGCATATATTTAGGCCTAGCACACAGGCAGAGGAGAGAGGTCCCGTAACAGAGAATCTGGCTTCATGTCAGCAGAGAATCAGTCTGCATGTCATAGCAGAGAATGAGGCTTCACGTCAGCCACCACTGCAACAGTCCATTGGCATATATTTAGGCCCAGCACACACACAGGCAGAGGAGAGAGGTCCCGTAACAGAGAATCTGTCTTCATGTCAGCAGAGAATTAGTCTGCATGTCATAGCAGAGAATGAGGCTTCACGTCACCCACCACTGCAACAGTCCATTGGCATATATTTAGGCCTAGCACACAGGCAGAGCAGAGAGGTCCCGTAACAGACAATCTGGCTTCATGACAGCAGAGAATCAGTCTGCATGTCATAGCAGAGAATGAGGCTTCACGTCACCCACCACTGCAACAGTCCATTGGCATATATTTAGGCCTAGCACACAGGCAGAGGAGAGAGGTCCCGTAACAGAGAATCTGTCTTCATGTCAGCAGAGAATCAGTCTGCATGTCATAGCAGAGAATGAGGCTTCACGTCAGCCACCACTGCAACAGTCCATTGGCATATATTTAGGCCCAGCACCCAGGCAGAGGAGGGAGGTCCCGTAACAGAGAATCTGTCTTCATGTCAGCAGAGAATTAGTCTGCATGTCATAGCAGAGAATGAGGCTTCACGTCAGCCACCACTGCAACAGTCCATTGGCATATATTTAGGCCCAGCACACACACAGGCAGAGGAGAGAGGTCCCGTAACAGAGAATCTGGCTTCATGTCAGCAGAGAATCAGTCTGCATGTCATAGCAGAGAATGAGGCTTCACGTCAGCCACCACTGCAACAGTCCATTGGCATATATTTAGGCCCAGCACACACACAGGCAGAGGAGAGAGGTCCCGTAACAGAGAATCTGGCTTCATGTCAGCAGAGAATCAGTCTGCATGTCATAGCAGAGAATGAGGCTTCACGTCAGCCACCACTGCAACAGTCCATTGGCATATATTTAGGCCCAGCACCCAGGCAGAGGAGGGAGGTCCCGTAACAGAGAATCTGTCTTCATGTCAGCAGAGAATTAGTCTGCATGTCATAGCAGAGAATGAGGCTTCACGTCAGCCACCACTGCAACAGTCCATTGGCATATATTTAGGCCCAGCACACACACAGGCAGAGGAGAGAGGTCCCGTAACAGAGAATCTGGCTTCATGTCAGCAGAGAATCAGTCTGCATGTCATAGCAGAGAATGAGGCTTCACGTCAGCCACCACTGCAACAGTCCATTGGCATATATTTAGGCCCAGCACACACACAGGCAGAGGAGAGAGGTCCCGTAACAGAGAATCTGGCTTCATGTCAGCAGAGAATCAGTCTGCATGTCATAGCAGAGAATGAGGCTTCACGTCAGCCACCACTGCAACAGTCCATTGGCATATATTTAGGCAGAGCACACACACAGGCAGAGGAGAGAGGTCCCGTAACAGAGAATCTGGCTTCATGTCAGCAGAGAATCAGTCTGCATGTCATAGCAGAGAATGAGGCTTCACGTCAGCCACCACTGCAACAGTCCATTGGCATATATTTAGGCCCAGCACACACACAGGCAGAGGAGAGAGGTCCCGTAACAGAGAATCTGTCTTCATGTCAGCAGAGAATTAGTCTGCATGTCATAGCAGAGAATGAGGCTTCACGTCACCCACCACTGCAACAGTCCATTGGCATATATTTAGGCCTAGCACACAGGCAGAGCAGAGAGGTCCCGTAACAGACAATCTGGCTTCATGACAGCAGAGAATCAGTCTGCATGTCATAGCAGAGAATGAGGCTTCACGTCACCCACCACTGCAACAGTCCATTGGCATATATTTAGGCCTAGCACACAGGCAGAGCAGAGAGGTCCCGTAACAGACAATCTGGCTTCATGTCAGCAGAGAATCAGTCTGCATGTCATAGCAGAGAATGAGGCTTCACGTCACCCACCACTGCAACAGTCCATTGGCATATATTTAGGCCTAGCACACAGGCAGAGCAGAGAGGTCCCGTAACAGACAATCTGGCTTCATGACAGCAGAGAATCAGTCTGCATGTCATAGCAGAGAATGAGGCTTCACGTCACCCACCACTGCAACAGTCCATTGGCATATATTTAGGCCTAGCACACAGGCAGAGCAGAGAGGTCCCGTAACAGACAATCTGGCTTCATGTCAGCAGAGAATCAGTCTGCATGTCATAGCAGAGAATGAGGCTTCACGTCACCCACCACTGCAACAGTCCATTGGCATATATTTAGGCCTAGCACACAGGCAGAGCAGAGAGGTCCCGTAACAGACGATCTGGCTTCATGTCAGCAGAGAATCAGTCTGCATGTCATAGCAGAGAATCAGGCTTCACGTCAGCCACCACTGCAACAGTCCATTGTCATAAATTTAGGCCCAGCACCCAGGCAGAGGAGAGAGGTCCCGTAACAGACAATCTGGCTTCATGTCAGCAGAGAATTAGTCTGCATGTCATAGCAGAGAATCAGGCTTCATGTCAGCCACCACTGCAACAGTCCATTGGCATATATTTAGGCCTAGCACACAGGCAGAGGAGAGGTTCATTCAACTTTGGGTAGCATCGCAATATAATGGTAAAATGAAAATAAAAATAGGATTGAATGAGGAAGTGCCCTGGAGTCCAATAATATATGGTTATGGGGAGGTAGTTAATGTCTAATCTGGACAAGGGACGGACAGGTCCTGTGGGATCCATGCCTGGTTCATTTTTATGAACGTCAGCTTGTCCACATTGGCTGTAGACAGGCGGCTGCGTTTGTCTGTAATGACGCCCCCTGCCGTGCTGAATACACGTTCAGACAAAACGCTGGCTGCCGGGCAGGCCAGCACCTCCAAGGCATAAAAGGCTAGCTCTGGCCACGTGGACAATTTAGAGACCCAGAAGTTGAATGGGGCCGAACCATCAGTCAGTACGTGGAGGGGTGTGCACACGTACTGTTCCACCATGTTAGTGAAATGTTGCCTCCTGCTAACACGTTGCGTATCAGGTGGTGGTGCAGTTAGCTGTGGCGTGTTGACAAAAGTTTTCCACATCTCTGCCATGCTAACCCTGCCCTCAGAGGAGCTGGCCGTGACACAGCTGCCTTGGCGACCTCTTGCTCCTCCTCTGCCTTGGCCTTGGGCTTCCACTTGTTCCCCTGTGACATTTGGGAATGCTCTCAGTAGCGCGTCTACCAACGTGCGCTTGTACTCGCGCATCTTCCTATCACGCTCCAGTGCAGGAAGTAAGGTGGGCACATTGTCTTTGTAGCGTGGATCCAGCAGGGTGGCAACCCAGTAGTCCGCACAGGTTAAAATGTGGGCAACTCTGCTGTCGTTGCGCAGGCACTGCAGCATGTAGTCGCTCATGTGTGCCAGGCTGCCCAGGGGTAAGGACAAGCTGTCCTCTGTGGGAGGCGTATCGTCATCGTCCTGCCTTTCCCCCCAGCCACGCACCAGTGATGGACCCGAGCTGCGTTGGGTGCCACCCCGCTGTGACCATGCTTCATCCTCATCCTCCTCCACCTCCTCCTCATCCTCGTCCTCCTCGTCCTCCAGTAGTGGGCCCTGGCTGGCCACATTTGTACCTGGCCTCTGCTGTTGCAAAAAACCTCCCTCTGAGTCACTTCGAAGAGACTGGCCTGAAAGTGCTAAAAATGACCCCTCTTCCTCATCCTCCTCCTCCTCCTCCTGGGCCACCTCCTGTTCCATCATCGCCCTAAGTGTTTTCTCAAGGAGACATAGAAGTGGTATTGTAACGCTGATAACGGTGTCATCGCCACTGGCCATGTTGGTGGAGTACTCGAAACAGCGCAACAGGGCACACAGGTCTCGCATGGAGGCCCAGTCATTGGTGGTGAAGTGGTGCTGTTCTGTAGTGCGACTGACCCGTGCGTGCTGCAGCTGAAACTCCACTATGGCCTGCTGCTGCTCGCACAGTCTGTCCAGCATGTGCAAGGTGGAGTTCCACCTGGTGGGCACGTCGCATATGAGGCGGTGAGCGGGAAGGCCGAAGTTACGCTGTAGCGCAGACAGGCGAGCAGCGGCAGGATGTGAACGCCGGAAGCGCGAACAGACGGCCCGCACTTTATGCAGCAGCTCTGACATGTCGGGGTAGTTGTGAATGAACTTCTGCACCACCAAATTCAGCACATGCGCCAAGCAAGGGATGTGCGTCAAATTGGCTAGTCCCAGAGCTGCAACGAGATTTCGCCCATTATCACACACCACCAGGCCGGGCTTGAGGCTCACCGGCAGCAACCACTCGTCGGTCTGTTGTTCAATACCCCGCCACAACTCCTGTGCGGTGTGGGGCCTGTCCCCCAAACATATGAGTTTCAGAATGGCCTGCTGACGTTTACCCCGGGCTGTGCTGAAGTTGGTGGTGAAGGTGTGTGGCTGACTGGATGAGCAGGTGGAAGAAGAGGAGGAGGAAGCCGAGAAGGAGGAGGTGGCAACAGGAGGCAAAGAATGTTGCCCTGCGATCCTTGGCGGCGGCAGGACGTGCGCCAAACAGCTCTCCGCCTGGGGCCCAGCTGCCACTACATTTACCCAGTGTGCAGTTAGGGAGATATAGCGTCCCTGGCCGTGCTTACTGGTCCACGTATCTGTGGTTAGGTGGACCTTGCTACAGATGGCGTTGCGCAGTGCACACTTGATTTTATCGGATACTTGGTTGTGCAGGGAAGGCACGGCTCTCTTGGAGAAGTAGTGCCGGCTGGGAACAACATACTGTGGGACAGCAAGCGACATGAGCTGTTTGAAGCTGTCTGTGTCCACCAGCCTAAATGACAGCATTTCATAGGCCAGTAGTTTAGAAATGCTGGCATTCAGGGCCAGGGATCGAGGGTGGCTAGGTGGGAATTTACGCTTTCTATCAAATGTTTGTGAGATGGAGAGCTGAACGCTGGCGTGTGACATGGTTGAGACGCTTGGTGACGGAGGTGGTGGTGGTGGTGTTGGTGGTACATCCCCTGTTTGCTGGGCGGCAGGTGCCAACGTTCCTCCAGAGGCGGAGGAAGAGGCCGAGGCGGCAGCAGCAGAATAGGCCGAGGCGGCAGCAGCAGAAGAGGTAGCAGGGGGAGCCTGAGTGACTTCCTTGGTTTTAAGGTGTTTACTCCACTGCAGTTCATGCTTTGCATGCAGGTGCCTGGTCATGCAGGTTGTGCTCAGGTTCAGAACGTTAATGCCTCGCTTCAGGCTCTGATGGCACAGCGTGCAAACCACTCGGGTCTTGTCGTCAGCACATTGTTTGAAGAAGTGCCATGCCAGGGAACTCCTTGAAGCTGCCTTTGGGGTGCTCGGTCCCAGATGGCGGCGGTCAGTAGCAGGCGGAGTCTCTTGGCGGCGGGTGTTCTGCTTTTGCCCACTGCTCCCTCTTTTGCTACGCTGTTGGCTCGGTCTCACCACTGCCTCTTCCTCCGAACTGTGAAAGTCAGTGGCACGACCTTCATTCCATGTGGGGTCTAGGACCTCATCGTCCCCTGCATCGTCTTCCACCCAGTCTTGATCCCTGACCTCCTGTTCAGTCTGCACACTGCAGAAAGACGCAGCAGTTGGCACCTGTGTTTCGTCATCATCAGAGACATGCTGAGGTGGTATTCCCATGTCCTCATCATCAGGAAACATAAGTGGTTGTGCGTCAGTGCATTCTATGTCTTTCACCGCTGGGGAAGGGCTAGGTGGATGCCCTTGGGAAACCCTGCCAGCGGAGTCTTCAAACAGCATAAGAGACTGCTGCATAACTTGAGGCTGAGACAGTTTCCCTGGTATGCATGGGGGTGATGTGACAGACTGATGGGGTTGGTTTTCAGGCGCCATCTGTGCGCTTTCTGCAGAAGACTGGGTGGGAGATAATGTGAACGTGCTGGATCCACTGTCGGCCACCCAATTGACTAATGCCTGTACCTGCTCAGGCCTTACCATCCTTAGAACGGCATTGGGCCCCACCATATATCGCTGTAAATTCTGGCGGCTACTGGGACCTGAGGTAGTTGGTACACTAGGACGTGTGGATGTGGCAGAACGGCCACGTCCTCTCCCAGCACCAGAGGGTCCACTAACACCACCACGACCATGTCCACGTCCGCGTCCCTTACTAGATGTTTTTCTCATTGTTATGGTTCACCACAACAACAAATATATTATTTGGCCCAATGTATTGTATTCAAATTCAGCGGGATATAAATTTGAGGCCTAGTATTTAGGCGCTGGGTGACCGGTATGGATTTAGTGACAGAATTAGACTTGGAAATGCACAGAAGCGTGTGTGTGAAGTTATTCTGAATGACCCAATGTGCACCTTGAATATTATATACCCTTTTTGGGATAGATTTCAAATAGCTCTGATATAGCAGGAACCACTAAATTATGAAATTGCTAAATTGGGAATTGTACTTCAACCCAGAACAAAAAATGTGCTTTGACGGGCACTAAATAACTTTCCCAGCTACAACAGTACAGCGGTAACGAGAGATTTAGAGGGATTTAAATTTGAGGCCTAGTATTTAGGCGCTGGGTGACAGGTATGGGTTTAGTGACAGAATTAGACTTGGAAATACACAGTAGCGGGTGTGTGTGAAGTTATTCTGAATGACCCAATGTGCACCTTCAATATTATATACCCTTTTTGGGATAGATTTCAAATAGCTCTGATATAGCAGGAACCACTAAATTATGAAATTGCTAAATTGGGAATTGTACTTCAACCCAGAACAAAAAATGTGCTTTGACGGACACTAAATATCTTGCCCAGCAACAACAGTACAGAGGTGGGTAACGAGAGATTTAGAGGGATTTAAATTTGAGGCCTAGTATTTAGGCGCTGGGTCACCGGTATGGATTTAGTGACAGAATTAGACTTGGAAATGCACAGAAGCGTGTGTGTGAAGTTATTCTGAATGACCCTATGTGCACCTTCAATATTATATACCCTTTTAGGGATAGATTTCAAATAGCTCTGATATAGCAGAAACCACTAAATTATGAAATTGCTAAATTGGGAATTGTACTTCAACCCAGAACAAAAAATGTGCTTTGACGGACACTAAATATCTTGCCCAGCAACAACAGTACAGCGGTGGGTAACGAGAGATTTAGAGGGATTTAAATTTGAGGCCTAGTATTTAGGCGCTGGGTGACAGGTATGGGTTTAGTGACAGAATTAGACTTGGAAATACACAGTAGCGGGTGTGTGTGAAGTTATTCTGAATGACCCAATGTGCACCTTCAATATTATATACCCTTTTTGGGATAGATTTCAAATAGCTCTGATATAGCAGGAACCACTAAATTATGAAATTGCTAAATTGGGAATTGTATTTCAACCCAGAACAAGAAATGTGCTTGAACGGACACTAAATAACTCGCCCAGCTACAGCACTAGGGACAGATTTAGCTGGATATAAATTTGAGGCCTAGTATTTAGGCGCTGGGTGACCGGTATGGATTTAGTGACAGAATTAGACTGGGATATGGCCAAAAAATGAACAGACTATTGCTGGTTAAATGCACTTGGTGTGACAGCTTCACCCTGATGTAGGCTTTAGCCAAAAAACAACCACACCATTGAGGGTTAAATGCACTTGGTGACAGGCGCAGCTTGCCCCTGATTTTGTATATGGCCAAAAAATGAACAGACTATTGCTGGTTAAATGCACTTGGTGTGACAGCTTCACCCTGATGTAGGCTTTAGCCAAAAAACAACCACACCATTGAGGGTTAAATGCACTTGGTGACAGGCGCAGCTTGCCCCTGATTTTGTATATGGCCAAAAAATGAACAGACTATTGCTGGTTAAATGCACTTGGTGTGACAGCTTCACCCTGATGTAGGCTTTAGCCAAAAAACAACCACACCATTGAGGGTTAAATGCACTTGGTGACAGGCGCAGCTTGCCCCTGATTTTGTATATGGCCAAAAAATGAACAGACTATTGCTGGTTAAATGCACTTGGTGTGACAGCTTCACCCTGATGTAGGCTTTAGCCAAAAAACAACCACACCATTGAGGGTTAAATGCACTTATTCGCAGCTTGTGCTGGCGCACCACAAGACACAAAATGGCCGCCGATCACCCCAGAAAAATGAGACTGACAAACGGTCTGTGCAGCCTAAAAACAGTGAGCAATTGAGGATCAGCAGCTCAATGATCCACAGCTGCAGATCGATCAGTTAATCAAGTCCTTTGGAGGAGTTAATCTGCCTAATCTCGCCCTACTGTCGCAGCCGCAACCTCTCCCTACGCTAATCAGAGCAGAGTGACGGGCGGCGCTATGTGACTCCAGCTTAAATAGAGGCTGGGTCACATGGTGCTCTGGCCAATCACAGCCATGCCAATAGTAGGCATGGCTGTGATGGCCTCTTGGGGCAAGTAGTATGACGCTTGTTGATTGGCTGCTTTGCAGCCTTTCAAAAAGCGCCAAGAAAGCGTCACAAAAGCGCGAAGAAAGCGACGAACACCGAACCCGAACCCGGACTTTTACGAAAATGTCCGGGTTCGGGTCCGTGTCACGGACACCCCAAAATTCGGTACGAACCCGAACTATACAGTTCGAGTTCGCTCATCCCTAATAGATAGATAATACAGATAGAATAGATAGATAGATAGATAGATAGATAGATAGATAGATAGATATATTGATAGATAATAGATAGGAGATAGATAGATAGATAATAGATAGCTATCAGGGTGGCTAGATTGCGTAGTTCTGTTACCAAGCATAGACAGCTATGCATTTCTTGTCCAAGGTGCAGACATGTGATAGATATCAGTGGTATAAGATATCATACAAACTGTAAACTAGTAAAAATACACAGCAGTAGCTTTAGTCCAATAGAGGAAGACGCTAGAGTCCAATAGAGTAAATGTTCCGGTATTCCATAAAATCCATGTTTTTATTTATAAATCCATAAAACAGAAGAGACAGTCCATTCTTCAGGTTTAAGACAAAAAAGGCTCTTGTTCACAACATATTTGCATTGCTATCATATATAAAACCAAATGGACCCATCACCTGGATGCATGGATTCACCCAAGATCCTAAAAAATGTGCACTGGAACCAGCTATTGCCGTCTGTAAACTGTTTCCATTTCACTGCAAATGTAAATGGCATTGAATGTGAATGTGTAATCTTCACATCATGCAAAATGCCATAATAAATATATGTAAATATATGAATATATTGTGTTAAATATTTTGATGGATGAAACTTCACACTGCAGATTGGACAGCAATCCCAGCAACACAAAACAGGAAAACCTGATTGGGAGTTCTTACGCCTAAACAGGCAGATTTTTTATACCTAAATTCCCTATAACGCTAATCTTTCACGGTTTGCCCAAAAAGTGCAAAAAATTGCTTCCCACCGCCCCTAAAGCCCATAGTTGCTGGTATAGGTTCTCTTTGTAAGAGATTAGGTTCTTGGGTGGATGATATACGTATTGCATCCTCTGGCAGTTCGCATACCAGGTTACATCACATACAGTAAAGATATGTCATGGATTTTTCATAATTTTGAGTGGAAGGTGTTGTAATGCTGGATGACTTGTCATGTAGTTGACCTATAGTCTTCTACTCCACATAACCTGTCTCAGATTGCTGTAGCCCATCATCTGGAAAATACACTCTTATAAAGCACTGATGGTGGGTGCACTCTGTCCCCGTGCCTAAACATACTGTGCCCCTATCAACCCTAACATTGGTGGTAGTACACAGAAGTAACACAGTAACACAGAGCCTTTATAGTGGTGTAGAACACTGTGCCTTGCCGTAACATGATGAACCTGTATTTCATTTGCTATACTTGAGGGGAAACGCGGCAAAATTTAGGGTATTGGGTGTATGTTACTTCTGTGTACTACCACCTATGTTAGGGTTTATAGGGTGTGAGGATTTGCTCTGGTAGGCAGGGTAAGCGGACACAGTACAGAGGCAAAACAAGTTCGGAATTCAAAATGTCAGTGTTTATTCACACAAAAGGCAAAATAAAAATGACTCATTACAGTCTTGGTGTTAATTCACTCAATGAAAAGTCCATAGAACAGACCTTGCGAGCCGATTTACCCCCGGCAGTCCACAGCAGGCTTTAGGTGGCCTGTTTCCCAGCGTGCAGCCCTCATGCGGCTCTCAACCTTCCAGCCCAGCACCATGCTTCAGATCCCAAAACAGAGACTCAGCTGCTGAGCCCAGCAGCCTATTTAATGGACAGCCAGGTGCTGCCAAAACCCGACTGGCACTTAAACTCCAGTCTGGTATTTGATCTCACCTGGCTGGAAATCAGCCCAGCCGCCCATGTTGGGAGGAAAATACCTGCCTTCCCTAACAAAACCCCTTCCTATGTTAGAAGAGGCACAGTAGGTTTGTAGGACAGTAGGATAGGACTTTAGTAGGACTTAGTAGCGATAGTATCCCCTTAGATCCATCCATTTGATATGCAAAATAACCGTGGGGCCCCAGTTATGGGTCTTCAACACAGTGAAAGCCAGATATCCCTCAAAGGAAGGAAAACCGAGCAAAGGGGTGTCCCCATTACAGAGATCACCAAATCCACCATATTAAGTGGCCCCTATATCTAGTTATTGCCAGTATCAATTGTGCCAGTTTCTGCACCTGTATTTATTTAGCAGTGTAACTTCTGGGTACTATTAAATAATACTCATAATATTCTCCATTTCCTTAATGGTGACACCAGTCAATTGACTGTATCCACTGTAATAAATCCTATGTGGGGTCCACCATCAGAAAATAAAAAATTAGGATCGCAGAGCATATCACAAACTTGGGTTGTACCAGGTATCGAACTTTCGATACCCAATCGATACTTTTGTACCTGGATCGATCCGATACTGGGATGTGCTATTTTCTGATACTAGTGTCACGATCAGTGTGGGGAGAAAACTCAACACTAAACACAGGAGGGAAGGGGGAACAGAAACTGGGGCTGAAAACTAGGGAAGAAACAGGTCACCTCCAAAACAACCCTAATCCGAGCCCTAACTACCTATCAATATGAATAGACCTTGAAGATAGGTATATTTATATGCTGGATACCTAGGCCCTTATATTCCTATAAGGCCCTGGACTGAGGTTAGGACCAGAGACAACCCAATCCTCCCCAGATGGAAGAATGGAGGTCTCTGTCTCAGGCCCAGATACAAACAACAGGGAATATAACAAACACAAAACAATAAGAACAGACAAGACTTATCTTAAACTAGAAAACTGGCAGCTCCAGAAGCACCACAGAGTACAACCGACCAGCTAGTTAGAAGGCAGGAAGAAGAGTGAGAAGCTGCTACTTATGGGAAAGGTAGTTTACCAACAAGCAACACCTTAAGCAAGAGGTGTGGCAGTCACCAAAACACAGACACAATAAGATTCACAGTGAACTTGTCAATTTAACCCACGAGTTGCCAGTCTCTCCGATCTCCTGGTACCTGTCACGCTACTGCGCAGCCTAGTATCTGTTAGAGAACATGGCACGCTCCACCCTCAGCACGCACCATGTTCTCATCATCCAGCACAGTAGAGAAGGAGAGAGTCCTTCCCCACTGTGACGCGGCTGCCACTGCCACCAATGAAAAGAAAGGGGTGGGGCTCTGAAGCTGCCTCTGCCACCAATGCATATAATTAACATGATACGGCTGGCACCCACAGCCTACATTTGTATATAAAGGTTAATCTTATGCATTGGTGGTGCAGTGGCCTCCCCCCGCAGTATTATAATCATATTAATTATCTTCATTGGTGGCACAGTGTGGCCCCCTCACCCCAGTATTATATTCATAGGTGGCACAGCGCGACCCGCCAGTATTATAATCATAAGTGGTGCAGTGGCCACACTGTCCCCTTCCCTCCTCCCCAGTATATCCATTGGTGACAGTGTCAGATCAGAGCCCCAGCAGTGAAATCATGGTGCTCAGACCGGTTACCATGGCAGCTAGGATGCTAATGAAGCCTTCCATGGCTGTCATTGTAAGCTCCCTGTTGCTGTGGGCACAAAGCACAGGACAGCAGGGACGGTGTAAAATCCTATTCCCCCAAGCAGAGCCCTATTAGGGTGAATAGGACAAGGGATTAAAATATCCGAGGTTCTAGCCCTCTAAGGGGGCTAATAGTTATTTAAAAAAAAGTGTAATAAACAACACCAAAATATTAACATTTTAAATCACCCCCTTTCCCAATTTTACATCTAAAAATATATAAACAATAAAAAATAAGCATATTAGGTATCGCCACATCCGAAAAAGTCTAAACTATAAAAAAAATCTCATATGCGGTGAACACCATAACAGAAACAAAAGAAACAAGATTGTGTAATTTTTTTGTCACCTCATCCCCCCAAAAAAACAGGATAGGACTGTTCTATTATGGGCCGGATATTCCATAAAATATGGATTGCACACTGCTTTTTTGGTGTTTTTTCCGAGTGGTATCGAATGGTATCAGTAGAGTATCGCAATACTTTTTTATGGTATCAAATCAAAATTTTGGTATCGTGACAACCCTATAACAAGCATTACAAAAAACTATGCCAACTCAGGTGCAGTAAAATATTGTTAGTGGCACATGCAGGATCTTTAAAATCAGAATCTTTAAAGTCATTCCATTTTCAAGGCACTGAAAAGGTGGAAAAACGCTTTGTGGGGGCGACTGGAAGAAGAAAATTCACAATTGTTCAAGCAGATTTCTAGCAGGGCTAAATTTAAAAATGATTTAATGTATATAGTCATTGATATAGCAACAACAAATGGCATGGCAACAGTATATTCTTATATTGACATACATGTATTAATAGGTCAATGTGCGTGACATAAAGATTACACTTCAATGCCATTTACCTTTGTAGTGAAATGGAAACCGTTTACAGACGGCAATACCGATGTAGTAGAGTTAATACTCCTGCTTTCTGAGATTTCTGAGATGTGTTATCTAAACTAAGCAAACTCCTTCAATTGCTTTTCAATGGCTTTTGTTTCAAGATAACATGATGATTTAAGAAATTTTAGTTAAGAGTTTGAGTGCTAACTCTGCTACATCTGTGCTAACTCTGCTGAATCTGTAACACCCCAGAGTGGCATTACCACCTTTGCACCTCATTACTGTCTTTACTGGTTAACATCATGACATCTGTGTATTTATTTCAGGTCCAAACACTGTGCATTTCCTATTTTTAAACTGTTTATGTTAACATGTAATGTGCCTGGTTCACCAGCCAGTGGCAGCGTAAATGGCAGAGCTAGAGTTAGAGAGAATTGAACCCTTCTTTCCATTCTAACTCTTCCTCCAAGGAGGGGAGGGGACTAGTTAGTTAGAGGTCAGTTTAGCTTACCACCTGCTAGGGGAGAGACTAGCTTACCCCCTGCTAGGGAAAAGAAGCAAGGGCTGGGCACTTCACAGTTGGACGTGCACCACTATGCAAAGCAAGTCAGCTAGAGCACCTTTAGTACTGCTGGACATGGAGGCTACAGCTTAAAGTCTCAGAAGCCAGGAGGACTTTTCCCTAGACAAATCTAGAGACAGATCAGACTACAAAGTGAAGTACAGCATAAAGAAGAAGCTGAGTTCTATAGCCAGCCTGTACAGCAGAACCGTAGAGCTACAGATGTAGCAGAGAGGAGTTTGCCTGCCACAGTTTCAATGCTAAAGCCTGCTGGGACCAAGACAAAGTCTGTAAATAGTTTGTAGAAACGTGTATCGAAAGTGAACTGCTTTTTAACTTCATCACAAGGCCTGGACTCAATTTATTCTTCCTCCTCAAGTTCTCTTTTCCCCTTTTTCTGCTGCGGATGACAGAGCCTGGGGTCCAGCGTACCCATGTAAGAGCACTGTGACACATGCACAAAACATTAAGGGACATTATAGGCCACCCTATACCACTCGTCCATTCCTACACTTGGGTACCAACACCATTTCTAAAAGGGACTCCGTCACGTTGTTGCTTCATTGCAACTGGCGTCACATAACACTTATCTCATTTAAAAAGGACCACTTTAAAAATTAAAAATGACTTTATTTTGTTTGCTGCGGATCAAAAAGTGTAGAAAAGTGCTCGTCGGCATCCGAAGGGTTAATTCTCAATTTTTTCCAGTAATGGCGCATCATCTTCTTGTACAATCAGAGCGGGAAAAATGGAACACCCAGCTTTAGAGTGGGAAAATCCAGCCCTGCTTACAGGGAACAACATTCCAGCACAGAGAAAGGGAGTGAGGACTCCTCCCCTAAAGCCCCTCGTCCTTCACCAATTTGTGCCAGCGTGAAAGGAAGCAAGATGGCACGTTCTTGGCAGCTAGACTGGGGCGGTATGCGTTGGGGGAATTAACTGCCCGAAGTGCAGGACACCCCACAGGAGATTTGAGTATCCCAATCGCAGCGACATTCCAAGACGGTGCCCTAGGCATTCCCCGTGCCGGCGGGTGCGGCGGAGGCGGACGGAGCTCCCACTCCGGGAGGAGAGGCCCATAGGAAGGCCTGAACCCAATGGTGCCCCCGGAGGTGACGGCACATGCACAGGACAAGTGAAAGTACAAGCGGGCCATAGAGGACTGGGTCATTCGCGTATGGGACCAACCACAGCCCTGATATCCCCTTTTAGAACAGAGAACAAAGTCAGTGGTGTGGTACTCAGTCCAATGGGGCAGCGGTTTCCTCTTGGATATGTGGGCATTTGCTCTGGTAGACAGGCTAGCAGACGCAGTATAGTGGCAACCACAAAGTCTTTAACTTAAACAGTTCAGTGTTTTATTCAGACATAAGGAAAATAAAAAAGTGACATTTTGCAGTCTAGTTGTTTGCTCACACCATGAAAAGTCCACAGAACAAAAAACCTTCACCTGGTTTGCAGTTTCTCCACCTGTGGTCCACAGCAGGCTTTAGGGGCCTGTTTCTCAGCATGCGGCTCCCAGTCCTTTTGCATGGCACAAGTTTTCAGATTCCAAAACACACAGGGACTGACAGCGCTCCTCTGTCAGAGAGGAGTAATTCACACCCAGCTGAGACTGCTGGCTGGCTTTGATATAGGCCAGTAAAGACCCGGGATGGAGCGTGAAGCCACCCACCCAGCACTTTGGCTACTGCTAGCTGCCGCTGACACTTGAAAATACCGGGCTCTTACTTAACCGAGGCCAGGACCCTCTTTGACACATACCTTCCGTCAACGACAGACCCTTCCACCTTCCTACATACATCCCCCCCTGAGGGGATGAACACTTGCCAGACTGTAAGCGGCCTGCCTGTAAGCGGCCTGTCCTGTGTTTCACTGAGAACTTGAAGTTCTGTAACGACAAGAACCATCTGGTGACCCGAGCATTCCTCTCTTTGGCTTGGTTCATCCACTTGAGAGGGGAGTGGTCGTTCACCAGACAGAACTTTCTCCACAACAGATAATAGCGGAGAGACCCACTTGATGACCACTATACTGTACCTAGTCCTAGACCTCCACTATACTGTACCTAGTCTTGGCTGGGGTAAGTTAAGTTTGCAGCTTAGGAAAACAACGGGATGTTCCTCCCCATTGATTTCCTGAGAGAGTACAGCTCTGAGGCCTACTTCAGAGGCATCGGTCTGTACCACAAACTCCCTCTTGAAGTCGGGCGTCACCAAAACCGGTGACCCGCACATGACCGACTTCAATGCGGAAAAAGCTTCTTCCGCCTGGTCATTCCAGCGGACCATCACGGACTTCCGTTCCTACAGGAGCCCTGTCAACGGAGCCACTAAAGGGGCAAAATGGGGAACGAACCTCATATGATAGCCCACCATTCCCAAGAAAAACTTTATTTGCCTAGTGGTGACAGGTCTGGGCCAATTCGAAATCGCCTCTATTTTGTTTACTTGGGGTTTGATGACTCCGCGTCCAATGACATACTCCAGGTACTTAGTCTCCTCTAACGATATCGCACATTTTTGGGGGTTAGCGGTCAGTCCAGCCTTCCTAAGGGAGTCCACTGCAGCCTGAACTTTTAGTAGATGACAATATCGTCCAGGTAAGCCGAAGAGTACCGACGATGTGGACGAAGTACAATGTCCATGAGCCATTAAAAAGTGGCAGGGGCGCAAAGCAGACCAAAGGGTAACACCTTATAATGGTATAGCCCTTCTGGTTTGATGAAGGCAATTTTGTCTTTGGCAGTCTCCATCAAGGGTACCTGCCAGTACCCCTTGGTGAGGTCCAAAACAGAAAAATGCCGAGCTTGACCTAACCTGTTAATAAGCGCATCCACCCGAGGCATGGGATATGCATCAAACTTGGAGATTTCGTTTAGCTTGCAAAAATCGCTACAGAACCGTAATGTCCCATCCGGCTTGGGTATTAAGACTATCCAACTGGCCCATTCACTTTTGGACTCCTCAATGACGTCTAGCTGAGGCAATGGCTTGTCGCCGAGCCTCGGCTACCCGGTATGGTTTTAACCAGACTTTTGCCTGAAGCTCAGTGATAATGTTATGCCGGGTTATGGAATTGCGTCCAGGGAGGTCCAAGAACACATTCGTGTTCTGACTAATGAACTCCCTGGCTTCCTGAGCCTGTTTAGCGGAGAGGCTGTTAGCAATTTTCACTGTGGCAGCCGCTTCCCTTGCTTCAGATAGAGGGGCCGAAACCACTTTCCCTAGAAACCCTGGTCGCGGACTGTCTTCAGTACAGGTTTACCTATCTTTCCATGGTTTGAGCAGATTCACATGGTACACCTGCTCCGGCTTTCGCCTCCTTGGCTGGTGTACCATGTAATCTACCTCTCCAATTTTTTCAAGTACCTCGTAGGGTCCCTGCCACATAGATAGAAACTTAATGTCTACGGTTGGTACCAGAACCAATACCCAATCACTCGAGTTAAAGTTCCAGCCCGAGCCTGCCGATTATAGACCCTACTCTGGGCTCACTGTGCTGCCTGCCTCAATTTGTTCCATAACCAGAGGTAACAATGTTTCCATCTGTCTTTGCATCGAGGTAACATACTCAACAACACTTTTGTGTGGTGTGGGTTGTTGTTCCCATGCCTCTTTTGCCAAGTCCAACAGATCGCGAGGGTGTCTGCCATATAGTAGTTCGAAGGGTGTCTCCCACCATCACAATTAGGCCTCTTTCACACTTGCGTTGTTCGGATCCGGCGTGTAGTCCACTTGCCGGAATTACACGCCTGATCCGGAAAAACGCAAGTGTACTGAAAGCATTTGAAGACGGATCTGTCTTCAAAATGCTTTCAGTGTTACTATGGCACCCAGGACGCTATTAAAGTCGTGGTTGCCATAGTAGGAGCGGGGAGCGGGGGAGCGGTATACTTACAGTCCGCGCGGCTCCCGGGGCGCTCCAGAGTGACGTTAGAGCGCCCCATGCGCATGGATGACATGCCATGCAATCACGTGATCCATGCGCTTGGGGCGCCCTGGCGTCACTCTGGAGCGCCCCGGGAGCCGCACGGACGGTAAGTATGCTGCTCCCCGCTCCCCGCTACACTTTTCCATGGCTGCCAGGACTTTAGCGTCCCGGCAGCCATGGTAACCACTCTAAAAAAGCTAAACGTCGGATCCGGCAATGCGCCGAAACGATGTTTAGCTTAAGGCCGGATCCGGATCAATGCCTTTTAATGGGCATTAATTCTGGATCCGGCCTTGCAGCAAGTCTTCAGGATTTTTGGCCGGAGCAAAAAGCGCAGCATGCTGCGGTATTTTCTCCGGCCAAAAAACGTTCTGTTCCGGAACTGAAGACATCCTGATGCATCCTGAACGGATTTCACTCCATTCAGAATGCATGGGGATAATCCTGATCAGGATTCTTCCAGCATAGAGCCCCGACGACGGAACTCTATGCCGGAAGACAAGAACGCAGGTGTGAAAGAGCCCTTAGCGGGGTTCTCTCCCCATCTTTCACCAAATTGGCGGTCACCCCTACCGCTGGCCCTTCAGACTCAGGTTCCCAGGGTTCTGGTTTCCCCCCTGAGCCGGGCCACTCTGCTAGGGTTACATCTGTCTCACCAGTATCAGTAACTTTCGTATCCGGCCATAGTGCCGGGAAAACGGGGAAGTCTCTCCCAATTATTAGTTCATACTGGCACAGCCACCTCATGAGTCCACCTGCCGGCGACCTTTGACAGAGACCAGGGCGCTGGCTTTAAGTCTCCATGAATGCACACAACGACGACTTTTTGGCCAGTATACTCGGCGGGCCGCACCAGGGCATCTCTTACCAGGGACACCAAGCTCCCTGAATCCAGCAGTGCCACCGCCAGAGTGTCCCCCACTTCCACCTGGTACAGGTGGCTATTGTCTATAGTCTCTGAGGTACCTGTGGCACACAGCTTCCTGGCATACAATGAGTGGCGGTAGCCATAATTGGTATCCATGGGTTCACCCCGATGGAGACAGTCGGCTCTTATGTGTCCAGGCTCCTGACACCACCAGCAGACCACCGGGGCTGGGTCTGCAGGGGATACGTCCCGGGAATGTTTTGCTTGCACCAGTCGCCGGGTCTGGGGTGGATATTTCCTGGGGTTGATGGGCCCCCTCCCAAAAGAACCCCCCTCTAGTTTTCTGGTGGCCTTGTAGCGCTCCACCAGGTCGACCATCTCTCAAGCATTACCAGGAGACACCTGGCCAATGAAGTGCTGGAGAGGGTACGGCAAAGCCCTCCAGAACACATCCGCCAACAGACGGTTCAGCGTAGCAGTAGGAGTCAATACGATAGGCTGCAGCCATTGTTGCAACCGGTGTAGTAGGTCATAATATTGTGGTCTGTCGGGTTCAGCCAGGTTAAATTCCCACTGATGCACCCGCTGGGCCCGGAACAATACATTCACCACCAGTCTTGTCAGGATCTCACATTTTACGGTCGGGTAGTCGGCCGCCTGATCATCTGGTAGATCAAAAAACACTTGCTGGGGTCCAGACTCCAGGAATTGAGCAACGACCTCAGACCACTGGTCTCAGGGTAACCTCTCCCTCACGGCCACCTTTTCGAACACCGCCAGATAGGTTTCAACGCCATCCGAGGGAGTCATCTTAGGGATCGCCTCACGGACAGCTTCTGGGACGTTCTGGGACCCTCGTGCCGCTTAAAACGCAATCACATGTTGTAATAACAGCTGATTCATTTCCTGCTGATGCTTATTAGCCTCCCGCTGCTGCAAGTTAGCTTCCACACATAAGGAAAAGCAAAAAGTGACATTTTGCAGTCTAGGTGTTTGTTCACACCATGAAAAGTCCACAGAACAAAAAACCTTCACTTGGTTTGCAGTATCTCCACCTGTGGTCCACAGCAGGCTTTAGGTACCTGTTTCTCAGCATGTGGCTCCCAGCCCTTTTGCACGGCACAAGTTTTCAGATCCCAAAACACACAGGGACTGACAGCGTTCCACTGTCAGAGAGGAGTAATACACACCCAGCTGAGACTGCTGGCTGGGTTTGATATAGGCCAGTGTCACGAGGGTGTCAAGAGCCACGCCTGACTCCGTTGTACCCGGGGTCAGGAGGTCGCAGCGGTTGGCTGCACGCTCTATGTCAGATAGGGAAGTTTCCTTATTGTAGCTTTCTGGGTTTGCTTTACAAACCCTTTTGGCTCACTCAGGGATCCGTAGCTCCTTATCTCAGCTGTTCCTTGTCCAGCACTCCCAATCCTCCTTATATTCCCCTCTCACACTTCTCTGGTTGCCAGATATAGAGCTTCCTGCCTGGACATCTATTCTGACCCACTGGAGCTGTGTTGCTGCGTTCTCTGAGTGTTGCCTTAGAACGCTACCCTCCGGATCCCTGTTGGACCTTTGTGGACAATTGTTGCCGTCCACCTGGGTGTTTGTATTTGTCTGTGTTTGTCTGTCCTCTCCCTGGTGTTTCCCTCTTAGTGCAGTGGTGAGGACTAGTGATCCCACCGGCCCGTTCATTATCTAGGGCTCATTTCAGGGAAAGCCAGGGTTTAGGCACGTGATCGCCGCACGGGTGAGGAACCCGTCTAGGGACGTCAGGGCAGGCAGGTGCCAGCTGCAAGGTGAGTTAGGGGTCACCACATTTCCCTCTCCCTTGGGCAGGGCTTTCCCTGTTTTCCTCCCTGTGCGTGTTGCCGGTCATTACATTATATCTGGCCCTTATTTTTGTGTAGGTAAAAAAAAAAAATTTTTTTTTTACCTACTTAGAATCCAGTATGGATCCAATTGCTGCTCTGTCCGAACAATTTCATGGCCTGTCTTTGGTGGTGGCAGGATTGAAGGCGTCGGTCCTCCAGCAACAGCAGCAATTACAACAGACCGCAAGCCCAGCGGTTGCTACTGGTAACCAGGTTGTTGCGGAACCCAAGGTCCCTCTCCCTGACAGATTTTCTGGGGGAAGGGACAAGTTTCGGCCTGACGTTCCATGTAAACTATACTTTAAACTGCGTCCTTACTCCTCTCGTAATGAAGAACAGCGGGTGGGTGTTGTTATTTCCCTGCTGCAGGGGGACCCGCAGTCCTGGGCGTTCTCTTTACCTACTGATTCCCAGGCTCTTCGGTCAGTGGATGAGTTTTTCGGGGCCTTGGGTCTCATATATGACGACCCTGACCGAGTCGCACTGGCTGAATCAAAATTACGGAGACTCCTACAAGGAGAGCGGCCGGTAGAGGAGTATTGCTCTGACTTCCGTAGGTGGGCTACGGATACCCAATGGAACGACCCGGCTCTCAGGAGTCAGTTCTGCTCTGGGTTATCCGAAAGGGTTAAGGATGCGCTTGCATTGTATGAGACCCCCTTTTCCCTTGATGCAGTTATGTCCCTTTCTATCCGTATAGATAGACGCCTTAGGGACAGGTTGAAAAAACCGGAGCCATTGGTAACCCCTCCCAAGCAGCAGTTAGTCTGTACGGACATAGACGAGCCTATGCAGCTAGGAGGAACTACTCGTCAGGTCCGTCCTCCTGAGGTTCGCCGTAGGCGTGGGGTTTTTTTTTTTGTGGGGAGAGGGGTCATTTCATTAACGTCTGTCCTTCTTTCCTCAGAAACAAAAAAACCGTCGGAAAACTACTAACCCCAGGCTGTGTGGAGGATGTCAGCCGGGGGGTATACGTTTCCTCCATACGTACATCGCAATTTGTGTTGCCAGCGGTTATTGTTTTTGGTGATAAGACAGAGACTGTTTCTTTCTTTCTAGACAGTGGAGCAGGGGTAAATTTGATAGATGCCCATTTTGCCCGCACTATGGGTTTGTCTCTCTGTACGTTACAGAGACCTATTCCCATATTTGCTATAGATTCTGCTCCTCTGTCTCAGAGAAACCTCACCCACATCGTTCATAATTTACACCTTCGGGTAGGGGACCACCATAACGAGATGCTCTCATGTTATGTTCTGGAGGGGCTTCCCACTCCGGTGGTGCTGGGCCTTCCCTGGTTGGTAGCGCACAATCCAGTGGTGGATTGGCAGGCCAGGGAGATATTGGAGTGGAGTGAGCCGTGCAGAGAAAATTGCTTAAATAGCAATTGCTTAGTCGCCTCCATAACTACCCTACCTACATTTGTTTCGGACTTTGAGGACGTTTTTTCTGAAAAGGGTTGTCAGAAGTTACCACCTCATCGTCCTTATGATTGCCCGGTTAACCTTATTCCCGGCGCAAAATTACCCAAGACCAGGTTATATAATCTTTCAGGTCCAGAGAGACAAGCCATGAAGGATTATATCTCCGAGAGTTTGGCTAAGGGACACATCAGACCCTCTTCTTCACCCGTGGCTGCAGGGTTTTTCTTTGTTAAAAAGAAAGATGGGGGCCTGCGTCCTTGCCTAGATTTTCGTGAATTAAATCGGATAACCATCCGAGACCCATACCCTCTTCCTCTCATTCCTGACCTGTTTAACCAGATTGCGGGTGCTAGGTGGTTCTCCAAACTCGATCTTAGGGGGGCCTACAATCTGATTCGTATTAAAGAGGGGGATGAGTGGAAAACAGCTTTTAACACCCCTGAGGGGCATTATGAAAATCTAGTTATGCCTTTCGGCCTGACCAATGCTCCTGCCGTCTTTCAACATTTCGTTAATGACATTTTTAGTCATCTAATCGGCAGGTTTGTGGTAATATACCTAGATGATATCTTAATTTATTCGTCTGATCTGAAAACACATGAGGAGCATGTCAGACAAGTACTACAGGTCCTACGGACGAATGAATTATATGCTAAAATTGAAAGATGTGTTTTTGCCGTTCAGGAGATACAATTCCTAGGTTATTATTTATCTGCGTCAGGTTTCCGTATGGATCCTAGGAAGGTCCAGGCAATTTTGGATTGGGATCTTCCTGAGAACCTCAAAGCACTACAACGGTTCTTGGGCTTCGCGAATTTCTATAGGAAATTCATTAAAAATTATTCGGTGATCGTAAAACCCCTTACTGACATGACTAGGAAGGGGACTGATTTTTCTAAATGGTCTGACGCCGCTAAAGTTGCTTTTTCCTCTCTAAAAGAGAGGTTTACCTCAGCACCTGTACTAGTCCAACCTGATGTCTCTCAGCCTTTTATTGTTGAAGTCGATGCATCAGAGGTGGGAGTGGGGGCTGTGCTGTCTCAGGGTCCGTCTCCTGGCAAATGGCGTCCTTGTGCTTTCTTTTCTAAAAAACTATCTGCAGCAGAACAGAACTACGATATTGGCAATAGGGAACTGTTAGCTATTAAACTTGCGTTTGAGGAGTGGCGTCACTTTTTAGAGGGGGCAGTCCACCCCGTCACTGTGTTTACGGACCACAAAAATCTGCTGTACCTCGAATCAGCTAAGCGTCTCACCCCTAGACAGGCTAGGTGGTCGCTATTTTTTACCAGGTTTAACTTTGTGATTACCTATCGTCCTGGGGTAAAGAATACCAAGGCTGATGCACTATCTCGTTGTTTCCCTGGAGGGGGTAATGTGAGTGATCCGGTACCCATTCTACAAAGAGGAGTAGTTGTCTCTGCGGTACACTCTGCTTTGGAGGGGAAGGTGTTAGAGGCCCAGGGGGACGCCCCGGTCTCTTGCCCCTCAGAGAAATTGTTTGTACCGTTGAACCTACGTCTCGAATTATTAAAGGAACATCATAATTCGGCACTTGCTGGGCACCCGGGTAGTAAAGCAACCTTAGAGCTATTGTCTCGTCGTTTTTGGTGGCCAAGGTTGCGTCAGGATGTATTGGATTTTGTGTCTTCTTGTTCTACCTGTGCGCGCGCAAAAGTTTCACATACACGTCCTGCAGGGTCTCTATTACCACTCGTCTTTCCCAATAGACCATGGACACATCTGTCTATGGATTTTATCACTGACTTACCTTTGTCTGCGGGTAAAACAGTGATTTTGGTAGTAGTGGACAGGTTTAGCAAAATGGCACACTTTATTGCGTTACCCGCACTACCTAATGCTAAAACTCTTGCTCAGGTATTCGTCAGTGAGATCGTGAAGCTTCACGGGGTCCCCTCCGATGTTGTTTCGGATCGGGGAACCCAGTTTATTTCTACATTTTGGAAAGCTTTTTGTTCCCGTTTGGGGGTTCACTTGTCCTTTTCCTCAGCTTTCCATCCTCAGTCGAATGGACAGACTGAGCGTACCAACCAAAACCTGGAGACATATCTAAGATGTTTTGTGTCTGAAAACCAAGAGTTGTGGTCGTCATATTTACCGTTAGCTGAGTTTGCCATAAATAATCGCCGTCAGGAATCCACTGGCAAGTCACCTTTTCTTGGTGCATATGGTTTTCATCCCCAATTCTGTACTTTCAAAGAGGGGGGGTCTTCTGGGGTTCCCGAAGAGGAACGGTTTTCGTCATCTCTTTCATCAGTATGGCAGAAGGTGCAAGCTAACTTGAAAAATATGGGAGGTAAATACAAATGCATGGCTGATAAGAGACGGTCGCCAGGTCCGGACCTAGGAGTGAATGACTATGTGTGATTGTCTACTAGGAATATCAAGTTGAAGGTTCCCTCTTGGAAACTGGGTCCTAGGTTTATTGGTCCTTACAAGATTGTAGCCATCATCAACCCCGTGGCTTTTCGCCTGGAGTTACCTCAGACTTTTAAAATCCATAATGTCTTTCATAAGTCGTTACTCAAAAAATATGTTCCACCTCTAGAACCGTCACCGCTGCCACCCCCTCCTGTTGTCGTGGATGGTAGTTTGGAATTTCAAATATCCAAAATTGTTAATTCTCGTCGGGTCCGCCGCTCTCTCCAATATCTGGTGCACTGGAGAGGTTACGGTCCCGAGGAAAGAATGTGGGTTCCTGCGTCTGAGGTAAACGCCGACAGGCTAGTCCGGATTTTTCATGCCTCTCATCCTGAGAGACCTGGTCCTGAGTGTCCGGAGGCCCCTCGTAGAGAGGGGGGTACTGTCACGAGGGTGTCAAGAGCCACGCCTGACTCCGTTGTACCCGGGGTCAGGAGGTCGCAGCGGTTGGCTGCACGCTCTATGTCAGATAGGGAAGTTTCCTTATTGTAGCTTTCTGGGTTTGCTTTACAAACCCTTTTGGCTCACTCAGGGATCCGTAGCTCCTTCTCTCAGCTGTTCCTTGTCCAGCACTCCCAATCCTCCTTATATTCCCCTCTCACACTTCTCTGGTTGCCAGATATAGAGCTTCCTGCCTGGACATCTATTCTGACCCACTGGAGCTGTGTTGCTGCGTTCTCTGAGTGTTGCCTTAGAACGCTACCCTCCGGATCCCTGTTGGACCTTTGTGGACAATTGTTGCCGTCCACCTGGGTGTTTGTATTTGTCTGTGTTTGTCTGTCCTCTCCCTGGTGTTTCCCTCTTAGTGCAGTGGTGAGGACTAGCGATCCCACCGGCCCGTTCATTATCTAGGGCTCATTTCAGGGAAAGCCAGGGTTTAGGCACGTGATCGCCGCACGGGTGAGGAACCCGTCTAGGGACGTCAGGGCAGGCAGGTGCCAGCTGCAAGGTGAGTTAGGGGTCACCACCTTTCCCTCTCCCTTGGGCAGGGCTTTCCCTGTTTTCCTCCCTGTGCGTGTTGCCGGTCATTACAGCCAGTAAAGACCCGGCCTGGAGCGTGGGGAGAAGCCACACACCCAGCACTTTGGCTACTCCCAGTAAGAGCCGGCCCGGATTAGCCATACTAAAATAGCAACATGTCAACCAGCACTAGCTGCCGCTGACACTTGAAAATACCGGCTCTTACTTCACCGAGGCCAGGAACATTGCATCTTCCTACAGATGATAAGACTGAGCAGGAGCTCTTTGTGGGACATCACTTTGTGAAGCGTCCTTATCTCCCCCAGACAAGGCACAGTCTTTATAAAGGAGACAGAGTTGAATACACTCCTATGAAGTCCCTCCAGGGACCCTTCTCTATGGCAGTGATCCTTTTGGAGAAACCCCTGCTACAGCCAACGGCACCGGCAACATGGCTGGAAGACTAAACTACTGTGGGGAGAGTGCGCTGTCTGCAGGAATCGGCAGATGGTGTCCTACGCTTCCGCGAGAGGCCTCAGCCAGAGCAGGAGCCACTAATTGCCACACGTGTGTCTAATGTGGTGTCGACCAACACCTTTTCCTTCAGCCCATAAGCCACGGCAAGAGAAAGGGCTGT
Organism: Bufo gargarizans; assembly: GCF_014858855.1. NCBI lineage: Eukaryota > Metazoa > Chordata > Amphibia > Anura > Bufonidae > Bufo > Bufo gargarizans. The sequence goes on from NC_058084.1 coordinate 130,795,001, forward strand.
CCAAGATCCCTTACCACGTGAACTGGAATGCCTACCCGCTCCCATGCAGCCGGAGGTACTGGATCCCATTTGACTGGAAGGAGGTTCCGGACAGTTCCACCCGGACACTTCCCAGGTCCGACAGTAGGTGTCGCCAATGCACCACTATTGCAACTCTACTCACTTACCAGAGGCAGGACAAACAGCTTCAGTAGCAGCAGCAGCAGCGAGGAGGATCTGAGGTCCTTTCTCTATGGAACCTCTTCAGTATCTAAAGAAAAAAGAATATGGACTTCTGGGAGCCACTTTGTGGACTGGACCTGAAGGGTGAGGTCTCTGTTGTTGGCATTGCTTTTATGTTTAGTTGCCCTATTTTTGTCCTCACCCAGATGGCCATGCTAGTTATGACTTCCCCCAGCTACAGAAGGATATCCCAGGTTGCATTCGGTTATGCCAAATTCCCTTTTCCCCCTTTCTCAGGTTAATTGGGAGCCCCTTTGCCAAAAGGGTTCTCAGTACCTTTGTTATTCTTATACCCATGTGGATTAGAAATGACATTGTTGCCTTATGTGGATTGCAAAAAACGACGTTACTACCTCATATGGATTACAAATAATGACATTATTTCCCATGGATTAGAAAGGAACTTTTTACACTACTTGATTCCCGTTTAGTGCTTTTAATCCATGAACATGAAAGAAAAGGACTCTAAAGTGACGTATTGCACTATTTGTATACCTTATATATGTGTCTTATATTTCTGCACTAACTTTCTTACTGTTTCAGTAACGTTTGAAGAATTGTGCCCATTGTGTGTATTTCTTTACAGGCGATGTAATGTGACATCATGAACTTTAAATGAACTTTGGTATAATTATTTTGTTAGCCAGATAGTAAGCGCCTTACTATTCTAGCTTTTATGGACTGCCTCAGAGGACGTTAGGTTACGTCAAAAGCCGCAATGTGACATCATGAACTTTAAATGTACTTTGGTATAATTATTTTGTTATACAGATAGTCAGCGCCTTACATTTCTAGCTTTTATGGACTGCCTCTGAGGACATTAGGTTACGTCACAAGCAGGTCTAACATCGTCATTGTTCATGTTGACTGCCTCTGAGGATAGCAATACTAATGGTTCTTATTTTGCTTTGTGTTAGCTAGATAGCTTAGGTATTATACTGTACTGTATAATTGGTACACAGGGGAAACCAAGTGGTAAGTCCCAAGCAGATCTAACATTATCGAGGTTAACCCGCTGCTAATATGTGTTTGGAGGCAATAGTCCTCCTGGAGGTATGGCAGAGCACTGCCTCCTCCTCCTAATTTGTGTATGTTCTAAGGCCTTGCGCATTGCCAAGGAAAATTTTGCAGCTACCTGTTTAGACATCAAGGTGACAAAATGTAAAGCAAGATTAGACCTTGGTGCTAGGAAGGCAATACAGGTTGAAGCCACCCTTCTATTTGTGGGTGTCTCATACTATCGTGGAGGGATTACAGTACACAACACCCCAACGCTTCCGGTGGTACTAGAGCTCGGTATCCACAATTTGAGAGTATTTGAGCGCTTTTCGCAGTATTTGTTCAGTTCACTGCGAGATGGAAATCTGTGGTAAGACACCCTACTCATACTTGCATGAATCTATTGGTAGCTGTGTCTATATATGTGTGTAATAGTCTGCAAGTTCATGCAGCAGTTTAACTTTTTCTTGGTGCCCTTATAGCACCTCCTAAGCACAAGCCGAGGATGGCTTGGTTTTAAGTAAGGGGAAATGTAACACCCCAGAGTGGCATTACCACCTTTGCACCTCGTTACTGTCGTTACTGGTTGACATCATGTCATCTGTGTAATTATGTCAGGTCCAAACACTGTGCATTTCCTATTTTGAAACTGTTTATGCTAACATGTAATGTGCCTGGTTCACTAGCCAGTGGCAGCGTAAATGGCAGCGCTACAGTTAGAGAGAATTGAACCCTTCTTTCCATTCTAACTCTTCCTCTAAGGAGGGGAGGGGACTAGTTAGTTAGAGGTCAGTTTAGCTTACCACCTGCTAGGGGAGAGACTAGCTTACCCCCTGCTAGGGGAAAGAAGCAAGGGCTGGGCACGTCACCGTTGGACGTGCCCCAGCTATGCAAAGCAAGCCAGCTAAAGCACCTTTAGCTCTGCTGGACATGGAGGCCACAGCTTAAAGCCTCATAAGCCAGGAAGAGTTTTCGCTGGACAAATTTAGAGACCGATCAGACTACAAAGTGAAGTACAGCATAAAGAAGAAGCTGGGTTCTATAGCCAGCCTGTCAATACAGCAGAGCCAGAAAGCAACAGATGCAGCAGAGAGGAGTTTGAGAAACGTTTATTGAAAGTAATGCTGCTTTTCAACTTCATCACAAGGTCTGGACTCAATTTATTCTTTATCCCCAAGTTAGCTTTTCCCCTTTTTCTGCTGCAGACGACAACACCTGGGGTCCAGCATATCTAGGTAGGAGCACCGTGACACGTGCACGAAACATTAAGGGACATTATAGGCAACCCTATACCACTCGCCATTCCTGAACCTGGGTACCGACACCATTTCTTAAAGGGACTCAGTCACGTTGTTGCTTCATTGCAACTGGCATCACAAAACACTTATCTCATCTTAAAAGGACCCCTTGCAGAACGCGCGTTTGCTGCAAATAAATGCATCCAGGTGATCGGTCCTTTTGGTTTTAAATTTGATAGGAGTCAGCCCTGCAAATATGTCTTAAGCAAGAGCCTGTTTTGGCTTGAAACATGTAGACATAGATTGTGTTTTCTGTTTTATGGATTAATAAATAAAAACGTGGACTTTATGAAATACCGGAACATTCATTCATGCTGCTTTTGTCTAATCATACAACGCTACTGATAAAAAAAAGTAGATCTTGTGTTTTAATAAGGGAAAGGTTAACATCGTTTTGGCATTTTACTTACACAAATCGCACATATCATTACTTAGTGGTGTTGTCAACCTTGGACAATCCTCACCCCTTTGAATAGTCTCTAGAGCAAAAGCTCAACACAAAGTATCCTTCTGCTGGAACCCCTAGCAATCAGCTGTGGTGGAATTCAGAGTTACAGTAAGTGCTCAATTTCCCTGCAGCGCCACCACAGGAGAAATGAAGTAGTGCAAAGTGAACATTCAAATCTCTGTAATGCAGAACCATCTAAAACTCAGAGCTCCCTGACATGGTATATGGAAATGGGTTTTCTAAACAAGGCAATACCTTTTAGCTTAGATAAGTTCAGTTATAACCAGGGTGGATAAAAATCAATGATTTAAAAAAAAAATCTGATTTTTTTTTAATTTAAATCTGATTTTTTATATGAAATGCTTTTTGAGGAAAATATATTACCATCCAAAGGTTATTCCATCATGAAATAAAGATTTGTTTTTTAATTATGTAGAATAAGGCTGTATATGTTTTTTTTTTTTTTGGTAAATAAATACCATTAATCCTTTCACAATGGGAGGGAAGAAATGCAAATGAGCCCTTAACAAGCTTTGCCTCTAATGCCACCAGATGTAAGGCAGCTATCCTATAAGTCAATATTAAGCTCTTAAAATAAGCATTGAGGCATGACTTGGATATTAAATAAGCCAGCACCTCATCTGCAGACAGCTGTTTCGGGGTGATTGCCTCTCATCAGTGCAGAGCAGAGAGAACTGCCTTAACTGGGTAGGAGGCCTGTGTCCGAAACAGCTATCGGCAGATGAGGTGCTGGCTTATTTAATATCCAAGTCATGTCTCAAGGCTTATTTTAAGAGCTGAATATTGACTTATAGGATAGCTGCCTTACATCTGGTGGCATTAGAGGCAAAGCTGTAAAGAATAAATCAAGGCAACTGGACTTACTGTAGATTTCTTGAAAACGTTTCACTCGTTCTTCAAAAAATCTACAGTAAGTCCAGTTGCCTTGATTTATTCTTTACAGATATACCATGACCTGGATAAATGAGAACCGTCACAGACATTAGAGGCAAAGCTTGTTAAGAGCTCATTTGCATTTCTTCCCTCCCAGAATACCAGAGGAGCATGTATGGCCTAAAAGTCTCCTCACACTGATTAAGGTGCTCTCTCCCTAAGGAGAGTTAGTTTCCCCCTTTGTCCATTCACAGTGTCATGCTCTTCCAAAGGTTTTTTTAAGATTATTGGGCAATTTCTCTGGCTACAAGATATTATCACAGATGCTTGGTTTACTTTTGCAGTTCTCAAAACTGAATTTGACTCAGCAGAGATCAAGTTGTTATTCTAAAAATCTTCATCTACTTGCATATTATAAGTTGTACCAGGAAGAATTAGTCTTTATGTAGAAAACTATGATTTAAATCAAGCCTTACTGACTAGTGATTTAAATTGTGATTTAAATCAGTTTGATTTAAATCAAATCCACCCTGGTTATAACTATTCACAACCCACTCACACTGTCATTTCTGTTATAATCATTCCATTGTCTCGATATCATGAAAAGATATAGCTACGATGATAAACATATGATTCATAGAGACAGCATTACCCAAAAGGAGATAACAGTTCATCACACCATTACCAACAGTTTTAGCAAAAACTGGTAAAGAAGCTAAATATCATATCTACGTTGTACCTCTTAATTCATCATATTAAGCCATTCTCATAGGTTCAAGAAACTGTGATATGGGGAGTCATTTGGCAGGGTCCTGTTTGTGACCCTGCATATGACATGGAGCAGTGTGGTCACCAGTGCCAGTCCAATACTAGATTGAGCACCACTTTAATATAAAATGTTTTTGTCCCTGCAGTGGAGCTTCTATATGAGAGAGGATCTTCTGAGGTGCTGCTCATTGCAAATTATGTATATTAGCCAAATTTACAAACTTTTAGAAGTTTCCAATAAACCAAACAAGACCACTTTAAAAAGCTCAACACAACTAATATACTGTGACAAGTGATTTCTCCAAATTCAACACAAAAGGCCACTTTTAATGACAAACATTATTCAACGCCTTCATGTCAAGCATCTTTAGTACTTAGTAGTGTACCCCTTTGCTATTACCTGCTGATGAATCGCCAGACCCCAGTTTCTGGCAGCATTCCTGAGGAATCTTAAAGGTGTTTTCCAGGATCCTAATCAGAGGCGTTGCTAGGGTCTTAAAAGATCGAGGGCCCAAGCCCCAATAAATTTGGCCCAGTTCTTTATATTGACCCACCCCCACACACCGCATTTTGCTGTACTTTCTGTACAGTAGCACATACCTGTCACATCCAGTGCCTCCAGGTGTCATCTCATCTGATGTAGATCTTCTCTGTCATCATCTTCTTTCTTCATTTGGTCCATACAACTTCTTTCAGCCGCACCTCGTCTCTGCAGAATGTGACACACGGACATCATAGCTTCCTCACATTTCTATCATCATCCCCCAACCAATAGTCCCCACAGTGTTATCCTGCTGCTTGCTGTGCTTCCCAATACCCCCCAAATACTATCCTAAAGAAAAATGAGTGCTCCCATAGTAATAGTGCTCCCTATTGTCCCACCAATAGTAATTCCCTTCTAGAATGCCCTCATTAGTAATACTGCCCCCTACAGTGCCCCCAACAGTGATGATGCTCCCCAAGAGTGCCCCCATTAGTAGAAGAGCACCCCAGTATTAATAATACCCTCACAGAGCCCCAGTAGAAATAAGGCCCCACTATTGTTCCCCCAGTGGTAATAACCCTCACTACAGACTCCTCAGTAGTAATACGGCCCCCCATAGTGCTTTTAGAAATAAGGCGGATCTATAAGTCCCTCCTATAGAGCCGCCAGTAGTAATAGGAATGCCCAATGTCCCCTGTATTTATAATACCCCTACAGTGCCCCCAGCATTTAAACTGCCCCCTACTTTTATAATGCTCACCCTGAAGTGCTCCCAGTATTTATAATGCCCCCTGCAATGCCCTCTGTAGTTAAATTCCTCCCTCCACCATACAGTCTCATGTAAATAACATCATATTATCTCTCCTGCCTCCTCCAAAATACAGTACCATGTAAATAACATCACTCTCCTCCCTTCAGCACCTCCAATATATAGTCCCATGTAATCAACACTATTTACCTCCCTCTGCCATAGAGTCCCATGTAAATAATATCAGACCATCTCTCCAGCCCCCTCCAAAATACAGTCCCATGTAAATACCATCACCTCCTCCCCAGCCGGTTCAGGAAATGTTTTTTTACAGTAGAAATTAAATTAATGAAGTTATTATGAAAAGTCTTGCGAGACTTCGCAAAGTAATAATTTCGGCTCATAGGAGCCAATACATTCTAATACTGTACGGAGCGCTTGCTCTGTACAGTATTCAAACTAAGTATTATGTGAATTGACTTGGGATGTTTCATCCGAAGTCGATTTGCTCATCTCTAATACAGTCCATGTAAATAACATCATCCACTTCAACAGCTGCCGTCAACATACAGTCCCATGTAAATAGCATCACCTTGCCCCTGCCCCCCCAACATTCAGTCCCATGTAAATAACATCACTCTCTCCCACAGCCGCCATCAATATACAGTCCCATGTAAATATCATCAGACCCTCCCCCAGCCCCCCAACATACAGTCACATGTAAATAATATGACCCATTCCCACAGCCGCCATCAACATATATTACCATGTAAATAACATCACCCCCTCCCCAACCGCCTTCAACATACATTCCTATGTAAATAACATCCCTCCCTTCAGCCCTAACATACAGTCCCAGTTAAATAACCACAACTCCCAGCATTCCTCTGACTCTCCCTTCACTTACCTCTCCTCATATAGCAGACATCACCACAGCTTCTTCACCCAGGTCTTCTCCTATTCACTGCTGTCCTCTCCTGCACTGGTCACATGATGGTGACATCTTTGCAAGTCTTTCTCAACCACTGTGGAGCTGTGTTTCCTGTCCCATTCATAGTGACAATTCCAGTTCCAGAGGCTGCAGGGAACAACTGGTCGGCAGAGTGCTGGGTATCAGGCCCTTACAGATTGGATATCAATGATCTATCTTGAGGATAGGTCATCAGTATCAGGAGCCTGGAAAAACTCTTTAACCCATTCCTGATGAGCAATAGCCTCCAGTTCACTATTTTTCTTGTAGATTTTTGAAAAGATTTTAATTGTGTCTCTAAAGTTTTAATATATGGCATAAGACACAAATATACAGCTTATACTAATAGTTATTTTCAAGTTTTGATGTTACCTCCTCTTAGAGGTTCTATGTCCCAAAATCTACCTGCACTGCTTAGGCTAGTTTCCACCTTCCATTTGCAGATCTGGCAAGCTGTTCAGGCAGAGAACATATTACATTAGATTTTGTTCCGAATGAAGTCAATAGAAAACAATTTACGTACTTAATGTATGATGTAATCTAGAATAAACACTATGAATGGGCATTCATGAAATTTACATTCATCTACATTGCAGTAAGAAAAGAAATCAGCACAAAGAGCACTCAGTTTAAATATTTTAATATACTTTCAGACAAGTCATTTAAAAAACATAGATTATCACATAAAAATAAAAGCTTTACAAATACAGAGAAATGTTATTAAAAGAAAGGCTGAACATCAAGTCAGATAAATTCTTATATAAATAAAATGCTTGTCTTTGTAATATGTTATATCAATAGGAACTGAAAATGTACTTACTGTAATTTAACAAAAATGTTGGTCAGTGTTATTAAGCTAGTGAGTTTTTAAGGCAAAAGCGCCCTCTATTGATAAATATGAGATATTAACATTACATGAAATGAAACTAGATGAGAATAATTTATTCTATTCCGCCTTTATAAATTCTAACTTAATATACAGAAATCTGACTTATAAATGCATTTATCTATCTCATTCACTTCTGTACTGCTATTGTTATCCAGCTATTTGTACCATCATGGTATGATCAATTATCATTGCTGATATCTGCATTGTTATAGCCTAACGAAATACTGAATATACACATACACACCAGTTGTTTTACTGTTTATCACTTGTGTTTTAGGAAAAAAAGATAGCAGTGCTGGATCTACCATAAGACAGAAGCCAACAGCTTTCAACAGGTTTTATTTACTATGGGGTCTGGAGGGTTTCTGGCATTTTACCGGACAGAGCTTTCAATGCAGATTTTAACATACAGTCACCTAAAGAATTATTAGGAACACCTGTTCTATTTCTCATTAATGCGATTATCTAGTCAACCAATCACATGGCAGTTGCTTCAATGCATGTAGGGTTGTGGTCCTGGTCAAGACAATCTTCTGAACTCCAAACTGAATGTCCGAATGGGAAAGAAAGGTGGGCTACAACAGCAGAAGACCCCACTGGGTACCACTCATCTCCACTACAAATAGGAAAAAGAGGCTACAATTTGCACAAGCTCACCAAAATTGGACTGTTGAAGACTGGAAAAATGTTGCCTGGTCAGATGAGTCTCGATTTCTGTTGAGTCCGAATTTGGCGTAAACATAATGAGAACATGTATCCATCATGCCTTGTTACCACTGTGTGGGCTGCTGGTGGTGGTGGTGTAATGGTGTGGGGGATGTTTTCTGGGCACACTTTAGGCCCCTTAGTGCCAATTGGCCATCGTTTAAATGCCACGGGCTACCTGAGCATTGTTTCTGACCATGTCTATCCCTTCATGACCACCATGTACCCATCCTCTGATGGCTACTTCCAGCAGGATAATGCACCATGTCACAAAGCTTGAATCATTTCAAATTGGTTTCTTGAACATGACAATGAGTTCACTGTACTAAAATGGCCCCCACAGTCACCAGATCTCAACCCAATAGAGCATCTTTGGGATGTGGTGGAACGGGAGCTTCGTGCCCTGGATGTGCATCCCTCAAATCTCCATCAACTGCAAAATACTATCCTATCAATATGGGCCAACATTTCTATCAGCACCTTGTTGAATCAATGCCACGTAGAATTGAGGCAGTTCTGAAGGCAAAAGGGGGTCCAACACCGTATTAGTATGGTGTTCCTAATAATTCTTTAGGTGAGTGTATAAACCTATGTAATAAACTTAGCACAATCAATTAGGTCACCTCCTCATAGAATGCACAAAATCTACATAATCTCATCCCAGGAAAGGAGTCAAAAATACCTAAAATGTATGAACGAATATTTTATTAATGCATGTCACTAGTAGTGTTGAGCGTGAATATTCGTATTACAAATTTTTATCGCGAAAATCAGCACTTCGAGAATTCACGAATATTTAGAATATAGTGCTATATATTCGTAATGACGAATATTCTGGTTTTTTTTGTGTTTTTTTAACACAGTACACATCAGGTGATCATCCCTCCCAATAGAAAAGTTACCTACCCCTTGTTACGGCCAGAGGATGTGGATCCTCTGTGTCAGCTGATAGAGGACTGGAATTAGTCCAATATTGCTGACTGCTGACTCTCAGAGACAGGACCCTGGTGTCTGCACCTGTTACCTTAAATGCAGCTACCTGCAGTAGTGTGAACAGAGTCCAACAAAGGCAGAATAAAGGAACAGATGGTCTTTACTGGCAGACAGTATTCAAAAGTCACTTGACAGGTACAGGCAACACAAAGTTCAGAGCAATATAGCATGCAGATATAAGCAGTCTCATAGGCAGCGCAGGGTCTGGATCCGGGCAGACTTACAGGAGGAGATGGACAGATGCGTAATCAGGCAGTGCAGATATAAGCGGTCTCGTTGTCAGGCAGTGCAGAGGTCTATAATCCAGGTGGTCCAATAAACAGACGGCAGGCAGATGCGTAGTCAAATGAAGCGGAGGTCAGAATCCAGGAAATCCAATAAACGGACACAGTGGCATGCTTCAGCGGGAGTCAAGAGGTACAACAACCACGCTTGGGCACTTCATGATGAGTGAAGCTGCCTTAAATACAAAATAGTCCCACCTCCGGGTGGGGATGGTAATCAGGAACCAGCTGCCTACTCCTATAAGAAAGGGAGAGGTGCACGCGTGCGTGCTATAGCTCATCAGATGACACCTGGCAAAGAGGACTGATGCGGCGGTATGCTGGCGGGCACCTGCGTCTCCTACAAGGTAAGCCAGTACTGGGACCCATAGTGATGCAATGTGTAGACAGCGATCTGCCACCCTGCCGTGGAGATGCAGATCCCATACTGACACCCCTTCACTATATAAATTAAGACACTCCTCAGCAGGCATTTTGTGGAGTTTCATATGAGGGAGAGAGGAGCTTGAATACTGTGCAGTGCTTTTTCAAATTACATTCCAAATCGCATATAAATATCCCTGATAGTTAGTGTTAGATAGTAATAGGGAATTGTGTAGCTGAATAGCTGATAGGGTCCAGTGCAGGGTGTAGTGTAGATTATAAAGTTAGTTAGCTGAAATATATAATCCAGATAGTAACTTAGTGCTAGATAGTGTAGGTTATAGAGATAGTTAGCTGAAATATATAATCCATATAGTTAGTGTTAGATAGTGTATGTTATAGTGTGTGGCAGGAAAATAAATGGGCAATGTGCATGTGAGAGAGATTTCTCTGCTGTCCATACATACATGCTACAGACATAGTGCTGTGATGTCCCAACAATACTAAGTTCAACAATCAGTATTATGTTTTCAGACCTGATTAAAGGTGAAGTTGTATGTATTGCGCTAAAATATTCGAATCAATAGTGGCAATTTGTGCGATCTCGAATATTTTGAAAAACTCTATCTGCATATAAAGCTATTGTTATGACATGCATGGAATTTTAATCTAAAACAGTGCTGATGTGCAATTACTTACCATGATCAGGAGTTCTTCCTCACTATCTCGAAAGTTGCTGCAAACCATTTTCATCACTTATGTAGCTAATAATGCGTGCGTGAGTACGCACGCGCGTGCATAATAACGCAATCGAAAAGAATATCACGAATATCATGAAATCACGAATAGTTGGCGGTCTTCACTAGTTAAATAAAAGGCAGCTCTGGGCTAATTGGCCGGGTAGGTCTTGACCACAGCATGGTCACAACCTGACCGGATCATGACGGTGCCGTGCAGAGGCTAATTACATAAACAGCAGTCCACTGAAGATATAGGAACAGATATCATAAGATAAGAGTTTTTGCACTAGAATATTGTGTGCCTGTGCCATTTTATTCTGTGTCAAATTAATGACCAGTACATGTTTGTAATGGTAAATCTGTGATTTTATTTTTTTATTTTTACAAAATGGTGTATTGTTTATTTTTTTGCTTAATACCTTAAGTATTTTACACCACGTTTTAGACCACATTGGAGCTGGAATAATTTTTGGCACCATTTACCAAAAACATTTTCTCAGCTGCTATTTAACTTTGATACGCAACCAGCAAAGATATAATTGAATTGCAAAAATAACTTTTGGATGCGAGTGGCTCAGCTGGAGATTCACGCATCCCATTACCATTGAAGTTTAATTGTGATTGTCGCCATTTCCAAGGTTTCCTTAATTAAAGCTGTATATATTTTTAAGTGCAACCCGCTCTATTTACAAGTGAAAAGAAAAAAGTATTGTTTATCATAAATCTTCTGAAAGATGAAGCTCTTGTTTGGGTCTCTCCATATATGGAAAAGGATAATGATCTTTTGAACCATTTGAATGACTTTATCACTGATATGAAACTGCGGCAAAGTGCATAATCTGTGGCAAGGAAAACCTTTTAGTTGCGAAGTTTACGGCAGAATTTTGCCGTTAAATAGCTGATACTATGTAGAATTTAGCAGGGCAGAAAAGTCAATTTCGGCAATGACTTTCTGAGTAAGTGAAGAATAAACTTAGCATAGTGGAAACCCTAGATGATATTGAGAACTTTATTCAATTGTGTATCAAAATTGATCATAGGCTTACTGAAAGAAGGGAAAAACTGTGGGCATTGGAAAATAGTCCTGCCTATTCTTCTACAACTTACTTCCTCGTAGAAACTTATTAGATTAGTTTGACAAGACCAATCCCTCATAAACTTGTGCTGACATTATGTTATACACTTATTTTCATAGAGATACATCAGAATAGAAGTTTTTGACCCCTATTTTTGAAAATCGGCACCACATTTGGAAAGGGCCAGTCCTGTGGAAAATATCTTATCATTATAGAGTCCATGAATATCAAAAATAAGGGTCTGTCTATTACATTTCTTAACTCTCTTAGGATATTGTGGTGTATGCCATCTGGACCCAGTGATTTGTCTATTTAAATCTTTTTAAGACACCACTACACTTTTTCCTGGGTTAGACAGGCCACATTTAATGGGGAGTTTACTTTAACACTCTGTATTTAAGGCATTTGCTTTTTCCTCATAATTCTGTATAACTCCTCTCTCATCACTCTTTAAAGGGCCAGCATTTTCAGGTTTAAAATTTTTATAATTTATATATTGGAACAACATTTTAGGTTTAGTTTTACTCTGTTTAGCAATGAGTCTGTCTGTTTCCAGAGTGGCTACCTTTATCTGTCTTTTACATATTCAATTCTTTTCCTTATAGTTTTTTAGTGCTTCTTCACTACCTTCCTGTTACATTGCTCCCTTTACACTTCTATCTATCTACATTGGCATTTTACTGCTCCAAACTCTTTCTTTCCCATAACATATGTACCTCTAATAGTGAACATTTAGGATGCTTTTAAAAATACCCCATTTTCTGTCTGCATTTTTATTTTTGAGAACATTGTCCTAGTTAATGAGCTAATGCCCTCTCTAAGCTGATCAAATTTTGTATTTATAAATTGCCTTAAACCTGTTTCTTCATTGCCTGAGAACTCTTCAATCTCTGAACTTTCGGATAAAGACTTGCTACCCCATCATATAGAGTATTTCAAGATATTTGTGATAAGATGAATATAAGCAACCTCCACAACATCCATACAATTGCCTAATGCAACTGCTAACTGCTGTTAAAATACCTTTTGGTCCTACAGTCCCTGACAAAAGTCTTGTCGCTTGTGTACAAATTGACCCAAGAAATGGGCCATTTTAATCCCAACAGCTTTTCTAATAATGTTTCAGTGCAAAACGAAACTGACAAAAAGTATTCTAATATTCACAGCTTGGTAAAGCCCATTGAGTCAATTTTTGCCAAGACATAAGTGTTGTTGCCTTGTCATATGAGCTTCACCTGTGACTAATAATGGATCAATTAGGTCTCAGGTGTGTATAAAAAGAACCCCAGTACACTAGACCTTCACATCAACTGCAAACCTCTGCAAACATGCCTAAGATTCACCCGGAGGGGGGCGGAGCCTAGCCACCGACTGAGATGGACGTGTGAGGCTGCAGCTCCTCCATAATGCACCCCCAAACCACCCGTTTTAGCAACAGAACAACCACAAAAATGGGGAAATATAACAAGGAACCCCAGGGAGACCTCACCAGCTCCTCCAAGCAGATTGGAAACTAACCTGAACTCCAGAAGTACTGGAAAACCCAGCCAGAGCATCCAGCGGGGTCTGCACCCATGATGGTGCCGAGAGCGGGAAGCGCAGGAGACTCAGCTTCCGATCTTGAGAGTCTAGTGGGGAGTGATCAATGTGAATCAGCAAAAGCTCCAATCACCAAAGCTTTTCTAAAAAGACCATCTTCCAAGTTATGAAACCCAATAATGGAAGAATTTACTGAAATCAAGACAGACCTGAGGCAGATGACCAGATGGGTTGATAGCCTAGAAACTAAACACACAGAAATGGCGACCCTGATGGAGTCCATGCTCTCCCGCACCGGTCTGCATACTGAGTACATCAACAAATCTCTCCTCCTCATTGAGGACCAAGAGAACAGGAGCAGGAGAAAAAATGTCTGAATAAAAGGTCTCACCGAACAATATGCTCCAGAGGCTCTAAATAAGGTGGCCAAGGAAATATTCTAATCCCTACTGCGCCCGAGACCCAAGCAGAGAGAACCGCCGAGAGCCATCATTTGCGGCCTCCTGTCCTATGTCGATATTACAGAAAGCGAGAGAGAAGTCGCAGATCCAGTATGCAGGAAAAGAACTACAAGTCTACCAGAATGTAGCCCCATCGACACTGACGAAACGACGTATCCTGCGGCCACTTCTAGGGGCCCTGCGAGAAAGAAACCTGCAGTGCAACTGGCTGTTTCCATTCGGGTTAGCAGTTTGGATCAAAGAAAAACGGTTCACTATTCACGTACCGAATGACCTGGATCGAGTGTGGAAGGCGCTGAACATGGATCCGCTGCCGGTTCCGTCCTGGCTGCCCCTGTCTCAAGGAGAGGATCAGCCTGGATTCTCGTCCGGAGGACAGGAGACGTCTCCTCGCACCATCAGGACCCTGAGACTCCGGAGAAGCAACCCCAGCAACCCGAACACCGGAGATACCCGAACGGAGCCAGAAGACGAGATCTTGCCATAGGGCATATGGACTCCCCGCAGAGTGGGCCTACCACCTATGATTCAAAACACTAACGATCTACTGCATTGGCGACCCTCCCGAAGGGATGAGCCTCTTACACTCCTAAGTGCCTTAAGCGGTCCTTACACCTTGTTTTCTCATATTGCCCCAGCAGACGGCATCAATATATTCCAGGGCTTTCAACCACCCCCCCTTCTTCCCCCCACCTCCCCTCATACCCCCCTCCCTCTCCTTCCCCCCCTAACCTCTCCCCCCCCCTTCTCCCCTAGCCCCCCTGCTTGAAGGCGCAATACACACCGGAACACTGGAGTTCACGTGACACTCTGGACTCCACCTCTGTTGACGACCTCACGTCTTCTCTGAGACCATGCGCCGTGATCTCGCTAACTGGCGAGCTGCAGGAGTTTGGATACAGACTGAGTGGAAAGGGGCGATAATAAAAGCCCAACAGATAAGTCTCTCCTCTAGTCTAGCCCGACGCGATATTAAAAATAGCGCTCCCTCGAGCCGTGAACTGAGCCCTCTTTCTGAACTGAGGGTCCCCTCAGCATGTGATCGTTGCATATTGATGAGCCCTTGCTTATTATAGGTGGTGGCCGGATGGTGGGATCCGGTATGGGCCATGGGATGTATACGGCCCCTGTTTTCCCCCCCTTGTGCCCCCCTCTTCGCCCCCCCCCTTAGACTTTGGTGGTGGGGTGGATGGAGGGGATGGGACAAGGACTCCTGGGGGTTAGCTAGGCGGTTAACCTATAGTATATTAGTGGTTTGGAGCAAGGGGGGTAACGCATTAAGTTAACCAACATGCAACTACAGCCCAGATCACCTCTACATGGTGATCACGGCCGGTCTACACCGTCTCTCCCCTCCTACCTTGTTTTACCCTGTTACATATATGTTGAGATTGCCTACAAGATGTTCTGTTATATCTTTTATTAACCTTTGAGCACAAGTTTATGGGTGGTGCCGAGGGGCATGTCATGTCTAGGCACATTTGTGTTTTCTTCTTCCTCCATTCCTCCCCCTCCCCCCACCTTCTGTCTTTTCAAAACAGAGGGATTTTACCTCACTGATAGATTGTCCTCTTGAGGGTTCACTAGTTTTTTATTTTTCTTGTTCAGGGATCAATAATATTGCTTCTAGTAAAATACTGAGTAATTGAAAAGTATACTGGTCCACAAGATTTAAAGAAGTCTATAAGTGTTTTTCGTGTGTCCTTAGTCTCGTGTATATTCGTGTTCCCCTCCTCCCCTTTTGACTCATACCCCCCCCCCCGCCATTGTCTCCCTTTCCCTTCTCTGACCTTCTCCTATTCCCAGCTGAAGGGGGCTTGGGCGTGGCGGCGTTCGCAGTCTTCTGGGTCATGATCCAGCAGTGATTGCGACGCCTAATGTGAAAGGCCTAAATGAACCCTGCAAAAGGGCCCAGATCTTGTCTCTGCTTCTATTTTATTCCTGCAAGAAACTCACTTCAAGACTGGTAAGCTACCAAAAATTTCCACAGCTAAATTATTACACTGGTACCACTCCACCTTCCCTTCAGCTAGCAGAGGGGTGAGTGTAGCCATTCACAAGCAGCTGCCCTTCAGACATGTGGCGACGGTGGTGGATACAGATGGGCGCTACATCTTTGTCAAAGGCTGGTTATCAGATAACCTAGTGACACTAGCCAATCTGTATGCTCCCAATAGCGGTCAGGTCCCTTGGTTTCCTCCATTAAAGCTCCAGATGGTAGACTCTTTAAGACCACCCCGGACATAGCTAAGACGTTTAGCGATTTTCATGCTAAACTTTATAACCTACCCACCCTCAACCAGGTGTCCCCTGGAAGCTACAAGGAGGCGATGGAATTTTTTTTGACAGATATCTCCTTGCCAAAACTCCCTGCTGATAAAACCGCAGCCTTGACAGCACCGGTCACAGATACTGAAGCACAGGATATCCTCGCCTCCATCCCCTCGGGCAAGAGCCCAGGCCCGGATGAGTATCCTATTGTCTATTACAAGACATTTAAAGACATTTTAATACCACAATTTCACGCTCTATGTAGCCATCTTCTTACGGGAGGAACTCTTCCTCTGCAAGCGTTAGAAGCACATATAACAATAATTCCTAAATCAAATAAGGACCCCACATTATGTGAAAACTACAGACCGATATCTCTGTTGAACACTGACATCAAGTGGTGGGCTAAAATACTTGCTACGAGGCTCCAATCAGTACTCCCAGATATAATAGACGGAGAACAAGTAGGGTTTGTGCAGGGAAGACAGGGAATGGAGAATACTAGATGCCTCTTGCACCTAATTGACTGGGCGGGACTGAAAAAACTACCTTTAGCTTTACTGAGCACAGATGCAAAGAAAGCCTTCGACAGGGTTAGCTGGCATTATATGTCTGCAGCTCTGTCCAGGTCCGGCTTCTCCGCCCAGTTGACTGGTGCAATACTGACTGTCTACTCGGCACCCTCGACTAAAATACGGGTGAATGGATCTCTCTCCCCCTCGTTCTCAATATCCAATGGCACCAGGCAGGGATGCCCCCTGTCGCCGGCGTTGTTTATAATATTGATGGAGACCCTACTGTGCAAAATCAGACAGAACCCCAAGATAGTAGGACTCACCATCAATAAACGTTCCCATGTTGCAGCTGCGTTTGCAGACGATCTGCTTATTTTGACCTCAATCCCACGACCTCCTTTCCGGAATTGGTCAATATCTTTGAAGAATTTGGAGTCGTGTCCAACTTCCGGATAAATTATGATAAATCTCAAGCGTTAAACATAACATGCTCTCGAACTGTCGTTCAAGACCTCCAACGCACTTCCCCATTCGCATAGGCCAAACATTTGATCCAATACTTGGGGGTACACGTCTCTGTGACACCAACTGACTTATTTGGTCTAAGCTACGTCCTGCTTCTGAAAGACACCCGACAACACTTGCAAAACTTAAAACTCCCATTTATCTCATGGATGGGGAGGAAAAATTATTTAAAGGCCTATATCATAACCAAATTCATCTACCTTTTGCAGACATTACCTATCTGGTTGCCTAACTTCTACTTCACTGATTTAAAAAGGACTTTCTCTTCTTTTATATGGAAGAACAAAAGGGCGAGAGTGGCTTATTCAACCCTGACAAAAGAGAAACGGTTCAAGGTTTTTTGGATTACCGGATATTCGCCTTTATTATAAGGCCACCCAGGTGATTAGGGGACTGGAACTTATGTCGGGTGATCAGAGATCGATGTGCGCCCATCTGGAATCCGCCACCCTTGCATACAGGGAAAAACTAGCTCTGTGGGGAGTTTGCCCATGCTTACATAATTCCACAAATATTTCCTTCATGTGGAGGGCAGTACTGGCGGAATGGTCTAAACTATACACATCCAAAGAACTGAGATTCCCACTCGCCCATCTCCCGCTATCTTTACTCCAAGCGTATATCCATAAAAATGTCACTATACCTCCGGGAGTTTGGACACTTTTACACGACCTTTCGCTCGACACTATTAGAAGCCAACGGGAGAACTAAACTGGACAACTGTCCTAGACATGCCTTCATTGAAGGATATTCCCTTCTTACAGGTCTTAAGCTTCCGAAAAGACATAAAAAAGATCATATTGTCCCCGCCAATGAACACTCCTTTGACATGGCTAGAAGAGCGAGTGGGAAAACGCTTTCCTACCACGAAAGCCCTGTCCAGAATGTACAAACTCCTTCTCTCAGTGACCCCCCCCCCCCCCCATGTCCCATATCTCTGCGTGGAAAGAGGAGCTTGGGGTCAAGTTCTCTCCCCCTGAGACAGCAGCAATCCTTAAAAACTCACATGGCTTCTCACAATGCATTTTAGTGCAGGAAAACTCTTTAAAACTCATGACCAGATGGTACAAAACGCTCAGTTTCTCCATAGGGTAAACCCAGCCACGCCTGAGGTCTGCTGGAGATGCAATTCCGAAACAGGAATTCTGTCTCATATCTGGTGGGGATGTATTAAAATTCGCCCCTTCTGGTGTCAAATTGAGTCCACCATCAATTGGATATGCCCTTCAAGATACCCCATAGAATTGGACCCTAAGCTATTGATGCTCTGGTGCCCATACCATAATTTTACGCCAGCAAAAACGAATCTACCTACACTGCTGCTCACAGCAGCCAGACTACTTGTCCTGCTGAAATGGAAACAAGATAGACCTCCAACATTAACTGAATGGTGGGAAAAAACTGATCAAATCTACAACAGACAGAAATTTCTTGATCTGTGGCAGCCTTGGAGACTGTTTCGTGGCTTTGCTTGAATCCCCTTCACTCTAACTTTCCAGCTTTACAACAGGAACCTTTTCCCCTTCATCCTCCCCTCCCCCCTTCCCGCCCCCCTATCTTCTCCTCCTTCACCCCCCCCCCCTTCCTTCTCCTTGTATGTTTCACCTATCAGATATTGAACACTCAACACATGATATTCAGGGCCTTCCCCTGTCTGTCCACGTCTTTGTGTATATGTAATTTAGTTTGAAACCCAACAATAAGGTTACCAATCAAACTCAGATGTTTATGCATTTGTAATCCAGCATCGTCTTAACTAAGCATACTCTTGGACGTTTTCTGAGAATATCTAAAATGAACCATTATTGTAACATTTACAATGTATTTGTTATACTCGTTATACTTTACTGTGACTGTGATTTTGAGCTTTTGTTACTCGATTGAATAAACAGAAAATTTACAAAGATTCACCCGGGAGAATAAAGTGTTGATTATCAAGTGGCTAAAAGACCAGATCCACTGCTGATGTGGCAGACATCTTCAATGTGTCTCAGCGTCAATTCAGAGGATAAAAAAAAGATTTGAAGAGACTGGAGACGTTTTGGACAAGGCCAGGTCAGGCCGACCCCGCAAGATAACTGCTCGAGAGGACCGTTTGTTGGCTCGAAAATCCAAGGCCAGACCATTTTTCACTGCAGCAGAGCTCCACGAGACCTGGTCACCTGAAGTCCCTGTGTCAACCAGAACAGTTTGTTGGATTCTGTCTCGAAATGGCCTCCATGGTCGAATCAGTGCCCATAAGCCAGCACTAAACAAAAAGACAATTGAAAAACCGTGTGGCATTTGCCAAGGCCCACAGCCTGCTAAAAGGATGGACGCTGGAAAAGTGGCAGAAGGTGGATTTTTCAGATGAATCTTCTGTTGAATTACACCACAGTCACCGCAAATATTGCAGGAGACCTACTGGAACCTGCATGGAGCTGAGATTTACCCAGAAAACAGTGAAGTTTAGTGGAGGCAAAATTATGGTCTGGGGTTACATCCAGTTATAGGGGTGTGCGAGGGATCTGCAGGGTGGAAGGCAACATCAATAGTCTAAAATACCAAGAAATCTTAGCTACCTCTCATTTTCCCAACCATAAAAAAAAGCTAAATTCTGCAACAGGATGGTGCTCCATCACATACTTCCATCTCCACATCAAAGTTCCTTAAGGCGAAGAAGATGCTCCAGGATTGGCCAGCCCAGTCTCCAGACATGAACATCATTGAGCATATGTGGTGTAGGATGAAAGAGGAAGAATGGAAGTCGAAACCAAAAAATATTGATGAACTCTGGGAGGCATGCAAGACTGTTTTCTTTGCTATTCCTGATGACTTCATCAATAAATTGTATGAGTCCTTGCCAAACCTCATGGATGCTGTCCTTCAAGCTCATGGAAGTCATACAAGATATTAAAGGGATTCTGTCATGAGATTTGAGGCCTATAACCTAAACATATGGCCAAGTCCCTTCTAATACCCTGAATCCGAAACTGACCATATTAAATGTGCCTGTGGCTCTATTAGCATATAAAACAGGGAGGCGGCGCTGAGGTGAGGAAGGCGGCTCTATTGAAAGGGAGGGCGGCGATTTCTAGTGGGAAGGCGGCGCTGGGCACCAGACAGAGATGGCTGCAGCCGGGCACCCTCTATAAAGCGACGTCCCCTTGGGCACATTAGGTAGGTGAATGACAGGTTATAAAAACCTGTTTTAAATGCTAATAGAGCCACAGGCACATTTAATAAGGTCAGTTTCGGATTCAGGGTATTAGTAGGGACCTGGCCATATGTTTAGGTTATAGGCCTCAAATCTCATGACAGAATCCCTTTACATTTGGATCTCACAGCACCACTACTTAATTTGCTGACATATTTTTGGATTTGCAGTAAAGTTGTTCAATTTCTGTATAGGCGACAAAACTTTTGTCTTGCCAAAATTTGACCCTTCTGTCTTGATTGAATGATAAATCTTTTTTCAGTGAAACTAATTCATTTCAGTGCATTCAACATAATTTGGGAGGGCTTTAGCTTTTCATATGAGCTATTTCTAACACCAATTGATTAAAAGTCAGGTTAATAGCAGGAGTTTCTACAAAATAGAGAAGCAACAAGACTTTTGTCAGGGACTGTATTTAGAATCGATACGATACGTAGAATGGAAGAACTCCTGAGCTGGGAACTTTGCAAGCATAGCAAATTATGAAAGATCCTAAGTCCCTGGCTCAGCTTCCGTGCCCATAACCCCTTATCCTAGTCCCCTTGACTCCATAAAACTACCAATACTTGAGGGATTCTTGATTAATCAGTGCATCCGTGACTCTGTTTCTTACTTCACTCTAGAAGCGGAAATTGAATCACCATTTCTACAGACCATTGTGTTTATGCGGCTGCCGTAAAGTAAATTTCTTAATGCTTTCTTAATGCTGTTAAATACAGCTCAGGCAAGATAGCCGCCCCATAATTGTGTTCAGGGAAATAGAAAAAATAAATCTGCAGTAAGAAAAAAACTGATTAGAAAAAAAATAGGTACGTATTGCTGGTTTTAAGTAGCAGCTTCTTTAAGGATGGATATAACAGTGACTCTTTGCTTAAAAATCCTTCAAAGAATATCAGTCTCTGCTTCAATGATGGATTCTGGAGGAAATATCATCAATTTTGTGTGCCAGAGCCAAAATTAATTACTGTTTTATGATTAGTCCATGATTCTAAGCTGGCTGGATATTTAGGAATCAAAAAGACTTAAGAACTTCCATCCTGTTCCTTTTGGTGGCCCAGCTTTAAGAAGGATGTCCATAAATATGTTTATTTGTGTTTAATTTGTGCTCAAAATAAAACTCCACGCACTTCTCCTTTATGTTTTCTGCAGCCACTTACCATTCCCTCTTGCCCTTGGGCTCAATTTCAATGGATTTTGAGGTTTATGTATCTCCTTTCAAAGGAATGAACACCATCCTGGTTGTTGTAGATCAGGGATGGCCAACCTGTGGCTCTCCAGCTGTTGTAAAACTACAATTGCCTAGCTGTAGGATGATAGCTGTAGGTAGTCTAGGCATGATCGGAGTTGTAGTTTTGCAACAGCTGGAGAGCCACAAGTTGGCCATCCCTGTTGTAGATCATCTTACAAAGATGGCTTATTTCATTCCAACTCTATAGGAATACCCACTCTAAATTCCTGACAATGTGGTTTCAGGACAAGTCATACAATTTACGGTACTTCTAAATTCTGGAAAAGCTTTTGCTCTGGTGTGGGGATAGGAATAAACTAGAGGTGGGACGAGGAATCCGTCGAATCCACGAATCCCTCAAATCTTGTTGGATTTGAGGGGATCGTGGACTTGAATCCCGACCTCATTTACTAAATTCGAATCCGACAAATCCATGACAGCGGGGATCGGTGCAGTCCCTGTATTCTAATGCACCGGCCACACTCACTGTAGTATAATCTTATTATCTAACCTGCATTGTTAATATATAATAATCCATCTGCATTACTTACATTACAACATTAAGTTCCGTAGCAGAAAGAAGGGAGGAGGCAGGCGCATCACTCACTATGCCATGTGCCTGCACCGCCCACTTTATGAATAAAGCAGGCGGCACGGGCACTTGACGTAGTGAGTGACGCACCGCCTGCCTGTCCTCCTGGCCTGCCTCCTCCCTCCTCTCTGCTACGGAACTTAATGTTGTAATGTAAGTAATACAGATGGATTATTATATCTTAGCAATGCAGGTTAGATCATAAGATTATACTACAGTGAGCGGGGCTGGTGCATTTGAATACAGGGACTGCACCGATCCCCACTGTCATTCCTAATCCAGATGCCGGCCCCCAGCCCCTG
The DNA here is from genome assembly GCF_014858855.1 of Bufo gargarizans. Lineage (NCBI taxonomy): Eukaryota > Metazoa > Chordata > Amphibia > Anura > Bufonidae > Bufo > Bufo gargarizans. The sequence goes on from NC_058084.1 coordinate 130,817,511, forward strand.
TAGTGTGGGTCATTCACACAGCAGGGACCTGTTATGGGGGATCTGTGGATGACACATAGCATAAGATGCTATATATGTGTCATCCACAGATACCCCCATCACAGTGCCATCCAGAGATCCCCCATAACAGTGCCATCCAGAGATCCTTCATAACAGTGCCATCCACAGATCCCCATAACAGTGCCATCCAGAGATCCCCCATAACAGTGCCATCCAAAGATCCCCCATAACAGTGCCATCCACAGATCCCCATAACAGTGCCATCCATAGATCCCCCATAATAGTGCCATCCACAGATACCCCATAACAATGCCATCCACAGATCCCCCCATAACAGTGCCATCCACAGATCCACCATAACAGTGCCATCCACAGATACCCCATAACAATGCCATCCACAGATCCCCCCATAACAGTGCCATCCACAGATCCCCCATAACAGTGCCATCCACAGATCTCCCCATAACAGTGCCATCCACAGATCCCCCCTTAACAGTGCCATTCACAGATCCCCCCATAGCAGTGCCATCCACAGATCACCCCCCCATAACAGTGCCATCCACAGATCCCTCCCCCATAACAGTGCCATCCACAGATCCCCCATAGCAGTGTCATCAACAGATCCCCCCCCCCATAGGTGTTTGGATCACTTTGTTTCTTACACCGTTCACACAATTCTCATGTATAGGATTCGAGATTCGAAAGATTTGATCGATTCGAGAACCTTTTCGGATAAAAAAAAAAAAAGAATTCGTCCCACCTCTAGAATAAACTTATCATCTGCCTTTCATCCTCAATAAAATGGACAAAGTAAATAAAACATTACCCTTAACATGTTATAACTTATCTTCAGGATGACTGGTATGTTTATTTACCCACAGCTCAGTTTGGATATAATAATTAGTGATGTCCCGAACTATTCGCCGGCGAACAGTTCCCGGCGAACATAGCTTGTTCGCGTTCGCCGCGGCGGGCGAACATAGCTTGTTCGCGTTCGCCGCGGCGGGCGAACATATGCGATGTTCGGACCGCCCCCTTACATCATCATTGAGCAAACTTTGACCCTGTACCTCACAGTCAGCAGACACATTCCAGCCATTCAGCAGCAGACCCTCCCACCTCCTGGAAAGCATCCATTTTAGATTCATTCGGAAGCTGCATTCTCAGTGAGAGGAGGGACAGTGCTGCTGCTGCTGATCTAATAGGGAAAGCGTTAGCTAGGGCAGTGTTCTGTGTCCACAGACTCATCTGCTGTAAGGACAGCGTCCTGACAGCACCCCAAAAAGTCATTTTCGGGGCTGGTACATCAGTGTGCTTTTTTTAAATTTTTATATATATATATATATATATATATATATATATTGCAGTTGCCTGCCCGTGTGTGAGAGGGTGCAGGCTCAGTCACAGACAGTACTGTGTGCACACCATTCTACCTTGCAGATTAAAAAAAATTAAATGTAATACTTTTCTGTGATATAATCCCAGTTGCAAGCACGGGTGTGTCAGGCCCACACAGACTGTACTGTGGCCACTGGCTAGGTCTCCACACATACCGTTACAGGGTGTCACTCACTCACAAATACCTTGCAGATAAAAAAATTATATTTAATATTTTCCTGTGATATAATCCCAGTTGCAAGCCAGTGTGTGTCAGGCCCACACAGACTGTACTGTGGCAACTGGCTATGCCTCCACTCATACCGTTACAGGGTGTCACTCACTCACAAATACCTTGCAGATAAAAAAAATCAATTTAATATTTTTCTGTGATATAATCCCAGTTGCAAGCCAGTGTGTGTCAGGCCCACACAGACTGTACTGTGGCCACTGGCTAGGCCTCCACTCATACTGTTACAGGGTGTCACTCACTCACAAATACCTTGCAGATAACATTTTTAATATTTAATATTTTTCTGTGATATAATCCCAGTTGCAAGCAAGTGTGTGTGTCTGGCCCACAGACTGTACTGTGGCCACTGGCTAGGCCTCCACTCATACCGTTACAGGGTTTCACTCACTCACAAATACCTTGCAGATAAAAAAAATCAATTTAATATTTTTCTGTGATATAATCCCAGTTGCAAGCCAGTGTTTGTCTGGCCCCAGACTGTACTGTGGCCACTGGCTAGGCCTCCACTCATACCGTTACAGGGTGTCACTCACTCACAAATACCTTGCAGATAAAAAAATATATATTTAATATTTTTCTGTGATATAATCCCAGTTGCAAGCCAGTGTGTGTCAGGCCCACACAGACTGTACTGTGCCCACTGCCCACCACTTATATAGGGTGGCACAGTACCTTGCACGCATAGTACCACTTATCTATAAAAAAATGACAGGCAGAGGCAGGCCACCCCGCAGGGGCCGTCGTTGTGGTGCTGTGATTTCCACTGGCCCTGGAATAATGCCCAGTGTTTAGAGGCCACGTACCCTGAACCCAAAAAATTTGGAGAAAATAGTTGACTGGCTTACACAGGACACCCAATTTTCAACAGCTTCCGCTAAGAACCTTGACGCACCATCCTCCTCCAGCTCAGCTTTGGTCACCTGCTCTCAATTTACCACTCTCCCGCCCGCCGCCACCACCACCACTACTACCACAGCCACCACAGCCGCTTCACTTGATCCCTCAGAGGAGTTATTTACACATCAGTTGGATGAAATTAGTGATGCGCAACCATTATTGCCAGAGGATGTAGATAACAGGGATATGTCTTAGTCAGGCAGCATTACACACATGGATGTACAGTGTGATGATAATGATGATGTTGTACCTGCTGCTGCTTCCTTTTCTGAGGTGTCAGATACAAGTGAAGAGGTTGATGATGACGATGTGTCCGTGGATGCCACGTGGGTGCCTGCTCGAAGAGAAGAAGAATAGGGAGAAAGTTCAGAAGGGTAGACAGAGAGAAGGAGGAGACAAGTTGGAAGCAGGGAGAGGTCGTCGCAAGGAGCTAGTGGCACAGTCAGACAGCATGTATCGGCACCCGGGGTCAGCCAGACAGCACGGCAATCAACGCATGCTGTTGCCACCAACAGAATGCCGTCATTGCAAAGCTCAGCAGTGTGGCATTTTTTTTGTGTGTCTGTCTCTGAAAACAGCATTGCCATTTGCAACCTGTGCCAAAAGAAACTGAGTCATGGGAAGTCCAACACCCACCTCAGTACAACTGCTTTGCAAAGGCACATGATCTCACATCACAAACGCCAATGGGATCAACACATGAGTACAAGCAGCACACAAACTCAAAGCCACCATCCTCCTCCTGGTCCAGCATCTTCAGCCACGTCAACCACTGCTGTCCTCCTTGCCCCCTCACAACCACCCGCCACTCCGCCTCTCACCTTCAGCAGTTCCATCTCATCTGCCCACAGTCAGGTGTCTGTAAAGGAAATGTTTGAGCGTAAGAAGCCAATGTCACAGAGTCACCCCCTTGCCCGGCGTCTGATAGCTGGCTTGACAGAACTCTTAGCCCGCCAGCTTTTACCATACCAGCTGGTAGAGTCTGAGGCCTTCCACAGTGGAAGGTACCCGGACTAATTTTTTTTTCAAAAAAGGCAATCCCAAACCTCTACTCAGTGATTGAAAAGGAAGTCATGGCATCTCTGGCATACAGTTTTGGGGCAAGGGTCCATCTGACCACTGATACCTGGTCTGCAAAGCACGGTCAGGGCAGGTATATCACCTACACTGCACATTGGGTCAACCTGCTGACGGCTGCCAAGCATGGAATGCGTGGCTCTGCAGCGGAGTTGGTGACACCGCCACGACTTGCAGGCAGGCCTACTGCCACCTCCTCTACTCCTCCTACTCCATCCTCTTCCATAACCTCCTCGGCTGAGTCCTCTTCTGCAGCAGCGTCTGGCTGCACATCAAATGAATCCTCCCAGCTCCCCAGGGGCTATTCCACATCCCGGATACGACAGTGTCACGCTGTCTTATGGTTGACATGCCTGAAAGCAGAGAGCCACACCGGACCAGCACTCCTGTCCGCCCTGAACGCACAGGTGGATCAGTTGCTGACCCTGCACCAACTGGAGATCGGCAAAGTAGTGTGTGACAATAGAAGCAATTTGTTGGCGGCATTGAATTTGGGCAAGTTGTCACATGTGCCGTGCATGGCACATGTGTTAAATCTCATCGTACAACGCTTTGTGTCTAAGTACCCAGGCTTGCAGGACGTCCTCAAGCAGGCCAGGAAGGTGTGTGGCCATTTCAGGCGTTCCCAACACTCCTAATGTTCGACCACCTGCTCCAACAAGAAAAAGCCGTCAACGAGTATTTGTATGGCCGGGGTGCTAGGACAGCCTCTGCGGAGCTGGGAATTTTTTTGCCACGTTACTGGATGCTCATGCGCAATGCCTGTAGGCTCATGCGTCCTTTTGAGTAGGTGACAAACCTAGTCAGATGCACCGAAGACACCATCAGTGACCTCATCCCATTTGTTTTCTTCCTGGAGCGTGCCCTGAGAAGAGTGCTGGATCAGGCTGTAGATGAGCATGAAGAGGAAGAGGAAGACCTGTGGTCACCATCACCACCAGAAACAGCCTTGTCATCATCACTTGCCGGACCTGCGGCAACACTGCAAGAGGAATATGAGGAAGAGGAGTCAGAGGAGGAATGTGGCTTTGAGGAGGACAAAGACAAACCACAGCAGGCATCCCAGGGTGCTCGTTGTTGTCACCTATCTGGCACCCGTGGTGTTGTGCGTGGCTGGGGGGAAGAACAGACCGTCCATGACATCAGTGCGGAGGAGGAATGGGAAATGAGTAGCTCGGCATCCAACCTTGTGCAAATGGGGTCTTTCATGCTGTCATGTCTGTTGAGGGACCCTCTTATAAAAAGGATGAAGGAGAACGACCTATACTGGGTGGCCACGCTACTAGACCCCCGGTATAAGCAGAAAGTGGTGGAAATGTTACCAAATTACCGAAAGTCAGAAAGGATGCAGCAGTTCAAAACCAAAATAAAAAATATGCTTTACACAGCTTATAAGGGGGATGTCACAGCACAACAGGAATCTAACTGGGGAAGAGGTGAAAGTAATCATCCTCCTACCACGACCACGGCGGCAAGGACAGGACGCTTTACAGATGTGTTGTTGATGGAGGACATGCAGAGCTTTTTCAGTCCTACACATCGCCACAGCCCTTCGGGATCCAGCCTTAGAGAACAACTCGACCGACGGTAGCAGACTACCTCGCCTTAACTGCAGATATCGACACTCTGAGGAGCGATGAACCCCTTGACTACTGGGTGTGCAGGCTTGACCTGTGGTCTGAGCTATCCCAGTTTGCGATAGAATTTCTGGCCTACCCCGCTTCAAGTGTCCTGTCAGAAAGGACCTTCAGTGCAGCAGGAGGCATTGTCACTGACAAAAGAAGTCACCTCGGTCAAAAAAGTGTTGATTACCTCACCTTCATTAAGATGAATGAGGCATGGATCCCGAAGGGACTGACAGTGGGGGATACGTTTGACTAACAAAAGGCCTGATGACATGCCTTGGCCTCAAAATGGTCCCCACGCTGCTGTATTTAATATCTGCATACCGGATGACTTTCATGAATTCTCCGCCACCAACTAGGGTTCAAGCCACAATATTTTAGTCACCTTTCTGCCTGGAAGCAATACCGGCTGCATTGCGGCTGCAGCAATACCTAATTTTTCAGGCATGTGTACATGCCTAATTTTTCTGGCCTCTGGTGCTGCACTGTGGCTGCAAAAACAAAACAAAAAAAAGGCACATACATGTGTCAATTCCCCTTCGTGATCGGTACCTTGTTGTGGTGAAGGGGCTTGCATATCACAATGAAGCGATCATCACCTCTATGAGTGTGTTGGCACACCCCAGATGATAAGGCCGTTGCTTCATTATGATCAGACTAAAAGTGATCGTCTGGATAATTTTTCATAGAAAAAAAACATTAATTTTCTTTTTTTTAAGTTGTATGGTTTTTAATACATAAAATAAAAAAATCATAATAAAGTCTCTTAATAGTTTATTAGAAATAATGCAGACAATTTAAAAAATCCCCATCAATTCCAATACAAAGCAAGTACATAGCACAGAACTAAATTATTTCAGGATGTCGTAATGGTTCGTTAATTCGACAATGGTTAATCAATTCGACACACGTCCCCGGATAGGGGACGTAACAGGGATTAAACTGATAGGAATAGTACTAGTTAGGACACCACTCATATAGGGTGTCACAGCACATTGCTCCGTGCACGCGCAGTGCCCCAACTTCGGAGTAAGAGGACCGACCAAGCTGCTTTTTCCATCTCCCGGTTCCTAAAATCAATTCAGTTTAGTGTATCAGAGTTTGGTCTGTCACTGTGAAGGCAGTCGAAGGTATCCGGCCCAATTTTTTTTTCACAAAAGGCAATCCCTGATATGGGACGTAACAGGGATTAAACTGATGAGAAGAGAACTACAGAAAATACCACTCATATCGGGTGTGACAGTAAATTGCACGGCGCAGACGCAGTGACGTGGATTCAAACAAAGGGGAGGGAGCTAGTGTTTTTTTAACCATCTCCCCGTTTGAAAAATCAATTCAATTCACCTTTCGGGGACCCTTTGTGTTGTACGTGGCTGGGTGGAGGAAGAAACCTTCAATGACATCAACGGGACATGGCTAGCTTAGTATCCAACCTTGTGCAAATGGGGAATTTGCGGTTGGGCAAATGGACTGTTTGCGGTTGTTTGCGGTGCATTAAAAGGGGAGTTTGGTCTGTCGATGTCTGTGAAGTGGGCGTAACTCTTACACTACCTGATCGATACAACATCATACCTGATCGTATACACACACTGGATGTTTTAAACCACGTTGTTCAAAAAATTTTGGGATTGTTAGGTGATTTATGCCCTTTATGGATTAAAACCCAACTCTGCGTCAACTATGTAATTTTCCATGGGAGTTTTGCCATGGATCCCCCTCCGGAATGCCACAGTCCAGGTGTTAGTCGCCTTGAAACAACTTTTCCATCACTACTGTGGCTAGAAAGAGTCCCTGTGGGTTTTAACATTCGCCTGCATATTGAAGTCAATGGCGGTTCGCCCGGTTCGCGAACATTTGCAAAAATTCGCGCTCGCCGTTTAAGAACAGAAAATTTTATGTTCGCGACATCTCTAATAATAATATTATAAAGTCCTTTTTATCCTAATACAGACCATAACCCTGTCTTCATTCCAGGTTTTCCCATTTTAACCACACTTCCAGCATTAACAGAACGTTTAACAGCATTACAGTTCAACAGGTTGCAGCACAACAATTCAAACAGGTTACTGACAACCATCAAAGAGCAACCCCGGCTTTTCATGTAAGGAATAAAGTGTGGCTCTCTACAAAACATTTAAAGTGGCAAGTAACTTCTACAAAACTAGGTCAGAAGTGTATTGGGCCATTTCAAATTTCTGCTCAAATTGTCACCTTACAGTTAAAACTTCCTTATCTATGAATGTCCATTCTGTTTTTAGTTGTTCTTTTTTGAAACCATATAATGAAAATACCTTTCCTGTCAGCCATTTGCCTCCTCCACCACCAGTAAATGTACAGGGTGAAGATGAATATGTTGTTGAGAAGATCTTGTACTCCAGAATTCATCGCAATAAACTACAATACCTAATCAAGTGGAAGGGATATGGGGAAATTTTTGGGAACCAGAAGAAAATGTTCATGCTCCTAGACTTACGAAATAATTTCATCAGTGATATCCTGAAAAACCAGCCTCTAGGAAGTCCAGGGATTGTCTTGGAACATGGGAGTACTGTCAGGATTTAAAGCCAGAAACTCTTGCATCCCAGGAAATAATTATTAACACTGAGCTACTGGTGATCCTGGATAGCTCATTTTCTGAATCTGATGGATAGTTTCTTGCTCCTTGATGTTCTTGCCCTGTTTGTTAAATTTTTTCCAGTCTTGGACTTCCTATTTAAGCCAGACTTTGTCACTTCCTCATTCCCAGATTATTGTGTTCCCAGCCTCTAAGTCTAGCTACTGCTTCTGAGGGTCCTATAAACTGTTGTGCTTGTCTGTTACCGAACTGTTACCTAACTATGCCTTTACCTCATGCTACAAATATTGCCATTGATCTGTTACCAAACTGGGACTGTTATTTGACTACACCTTGTTTCACAAAACTCCAATAATCGAAATAGTCTTGTAACTCTATTTCTAGACCCTGATGATTCCACATATTAGGTGAGCAATTATGTGAATACCATTGCATATGCATGCCCTCAAACATGTTTAAGAACTTGGCCCATGAGGCCGCTAAACCCTTGATGTGAATTTCACTTTCAATAGATTTTTCCAAATGCTCAGTGTCCAGAGAAATACGAGGAAATAAATTGGGTTAAGGTATAATGAGACTTACCTGATAAACATAAATAATCAGTGTGTCCCGACGTGATGGCATAGTGTTCTGGAGAAGGTATACACCATGACGTCATTAAACAGTTAGGGTGCTCCATCATCACGTCCATCAGTATAGCAACACATACACAAATTGGCGCTGCTCCATAACAACAAGACAGCACACAGAAGTGATGAGCTGCAGCCTCCATGGGAGCCACAGAATAAAGAAAGACCAATATTTAATATACATAAAAATAAGGAACAATTGAGGACCAATAAAGATGAGAAGTCTATTTTGTTATTACATATGTAACAACCTAAATATAAAGAACAGTATATAAAATGCAATATGTGACACCAATGCTAAAAATACAATTACCCTAAAAAACTCAAAATACTAATGTTCTATTAATAATACATGAACAAACATTATACTAACAAGTCAAATAGTGAATAATGAAATAAATAAAACCCATCAATAATTCATAATTCATAACTATTAGGTAATGATTATTAAATATCATAAAAATCCCCTAAAATAGTGACATTAAGTGAATAAACAATGTAAATCATATCAAATTAGTAGACATTAGTGTTGGGTGAGCATGCACGGCCTGTGACAGGCGCAGCACTATGACATGACTTTTGCGCTGTGGCATTAGAAGAATTTTGATATCTCTGACTTTTTAGTCTAACTAGACTGTCTATTACTCTGTAATTCCTCTAGTGCCGTTCTATGGAAACAGTAGGTTTAAAGAGCACACCAAATGCTTGAAATAACTTCTTTATTAACTTCAACTTTTCTTCATATATAACATTGCCGCCTCTGCAGCAGATAGTCCATGTACAAAACACGTGTTGAATAAAGTATCATAAAATGGCGGTATGCATAAGATGGTGGTTCACAAGTTCAATCTTGTCATTCAACATAAAATGGAGGATATATTTCTCTCTTCAGTATCTGTACTCTCACTTTAAGTTATTTAAGCACTTTATGATCTCTCTAAAAGGTATATCTGAGGTTAACCAATAGTTCTACTTGCTCCACATGGTTTTCAGTTTGCTCTATACAATTGCTTATGATCTGGTATGAGCAGTTCACAGTTTGTATGGTTGCAATTTGTATGGAATTTGAGTCTCCTATCCAACTCTCTCCCACCTTGGCCTCACATTTTCAGATATGGGCTCGTCCAATCCTAACTTCTGTCTGCATAATTCTTGCAGTATTTATCTTGTTTTGAGGATAACTGGGGCCAAGAATCACAATGGATCATGTATAGAAGCCACTGCGGAAAGAATGGTGCCTCTAGTTGCAACTTTCTATTCAATAGATACTTCAAAGAAGAACTTGTCATTCTCTACTTTCCATCCCAATCCAAGCATGTTCTGAACTGGAAGATGATCATAATTGAGATCTACATTCTTCATTGTGCTGCAATGGTTTCTTCTTGCGCATAACTCTTGGCTTTCTTTTATTAGTTTCATTGCAGATTCTGTGGACTCTAGACCATCATCTTCATAAAAGTTTTTCTTCAGAAAAATTGCTGCTGATGGGCAATCCTTTTCATTCTGATTGGCCAGGTACTTTATAACATAATTGGCGCAACCTGGAGACGATGCTGCTACAAACAAGTGTACTTTCATTCTGTATTCTGCTGACTCTGAATCTGTATCTCCATTCTCCCACGATAGGAACCTCAGGAAGTCTCTATCTTCATTCTTCACATGAAACTGGTAAAACATCTTTTCAACGTCACACATCTGCTACGGGATACTTTCTGAATCTACAGAGTACTCCAGGCAGAGTGTTTGTAAGATCTGATCCTTTTAGTAGATGATCATTCAATGCAACACCATCATACTTTGCTGAGCAATCAAATACTACTCTAATCTTATCTGGTTTCTTTGAGTGGTAAACACCTTAATGTGGGATGTACCACACTTCTCTTTCTTTAGGATGGTTATAAACTTTCTCTGCATGTCCTTCGAGGATGCCTTCTATGAATTTCAAATAATTATTCTTGAGTTTGGGATCTCTTCCCATCCTTGTCTTCAAACAGTTCAATCTTGCTAGGGCAAGAATTCTGTTATTTGGCAGACGAGGTCGTTCTCTAAAAGGTAAGGGCATTTCAAGATGACCTTGTTGATTCTGCTGAATACTTTCTTCTAGAGTGTGTACAAACTTTATGTCTTCTTGGGATACACTCTTTTCTTTAGAACTTATGTCTGCAAAGTCGGATTCAAGGATCTTGATAACTTTTTCTGGACTTACAGTTGGTAACTCTTGGACAGATATTCGATGACACAATCCTGTCACCTGTCTTGAGTTTGTGTAAGGGCATTTCAAGATGACCTTGTTGATTCTGCTGAATACTTTCTTCTAGAGTGTGTACAAACTTTATGTCTTCTTGGGATACACTCTTTTCTTTAGAACTTATGTCTGCAAAGTCGGATTCAAGGATCTTGATAACTTTTTCTGGACTTACAGTTGGTAACTCTTGGACAGATATTCGATGACACAATCCTGTCACCTGTCTTGAGTTTGTGATCTGCTGTTTTCCTCCAACACCCTATCCTAAATCAGTTTAAACAGCATAGGGTTCACCCTTTCCTCCTGTGATTAAATTTCGTGGTACCAAGGCTTCAGGACAATCGTAGCCTATCAACAGTCCAACACCAAACTCCTTCAGCGGGGACATTTCATGAGATATGACAGATAGGTGCTCCAATTTATTGGCTTTCACAGGTAGGTATGCCATCTCGATCTAGAGGTATATCGACTTTTGTATAAGCTGGAGGTAGATCTAATATGAAGTTTGAATGAGGTCCTCTAACTCTCAGTCCTTTGACCCTATGACTGTTCACTACTGTGTCTCTCCCCGCCATTGTGGTGAGTTTGAGCTTCACTGGTTCTGTAGCCACTTGTAATTTCTTGCAGATTTCTTGATCAATGAAGGCAACGTCACTCTGGGCATATACCTTCTTGTTCCTCCTTTTAGGATTTGAAATGCAAACTGGTTCAACTATTGATCTGCTGTTGCTTTCTCCTTCCATAACTCTGCAAGAGAATACCGATACTTTCTTTCCTTCCTTAGTATTTTTAGGCATTGAGGATTTATCTTTCTTTTGACGTTCTTCATGTAGTGTTGTAGGATGGAGTCTTTTGCAAATGCTGCATGTGGCCTTTTTCTTATACTCCTTAGTAACATGGCCTTTTCTTAGACAACCGAAACACAGTTGGTTCTCAAGTACAATTCTTTTCATCTGGGGACTTCTCATTCAATTGTTGGCACTTGTGTATGGAGTGGTTCTCTCCACACTTGAAGGTAGTCTGAAGATTTGTCAGTTCTGTCTCTCTACTGATCCCAGTAGTGACCTGGAACTTGCTCCCGTAGGTATCTGGACCTTTAGCTGCTGCGTTGGTTGCAAAGCTAGTTGTTCTTGCACAACTTATCTCTCTTGCAGGTCTTTCTTCTAAGGATTTTAAGACGTAAGATAATGTTATTGGATTGCATGCTATCCGTGCTTCCTTATTGATGAACTCAGAGAACTCTTTAAAAATTGGGAAGTTCTTGCCTAGATCTAACTGTTCAGTCACAGAGCGATTCCATCTAGAAGCCACTTCTTCAGGTAGCTTGGCTAGCATCCTGTGGTTTTCTAGATAGTCATTAAGTACTTCTAGACCTTGAATATGTGGGATGGCTTTGCTGCATGCTTGCAGGAAGTCACCATATTTTTGGAGTCTGAAGTGTTCTTTAGGACCTATTTTAGGCTAGTTATTCAGTTTCTCTCTAAAAGCTCTTTGTACTAAGAAAGGATGACCATATCTTGCATTCAATTTTTCCCAAGCTTCCTTGTATGCTTCTTCATCTTTTCTATAGAAGTTACCTTCATGAATGTCCTTGGCTTCTCCACCAACATATCTCTGTAAGCAGAATAACTTGTCAGCAATGATGCTCAATGATTAAAAACTTGCCTTCTACTCTATGAACTTCAGTATGTCTCCCGAAAATACAGTAGGTTCCGGAACGGGAAGTCTAGCTAGGACTTATCTCTGTGGCCTTGCTGGGACAATGGTTGTAACACTCTGCTGAGCATTGCCGTGGCATCTAGAAATAGAATCATCCGGTTCTATTTTCTCACATAGTTCTGAATTAGGTGTGTCCCTTTCTTCATCTTTTCCAGTAGAGATAGAGGGTAAATTCACACACCTTTTTCCTAGCACTGGACTATGCCTCTCTATGTGTCATGGAACCATGAACCAGACGTACAACAAGAGATAAGTGGAAATAAGAAGGCTTTATTGAAAATCAAGCTGTAAGCAAAAGTCCAAACGGATGGCTAAACCGAAGCAGGGTCTTGCGTAGCCAGAGGTCAGGAACCAGAGGGGTAGTCAGACGAAGCCAGGATCAGGAACCAGCAGGGTAGTCAGACGAAGCCAGGATCAGGAACCAGCGGGGTAGTCAGACGAGGCCAGGATCAGGAACCAGAAGCAGCAGCAGTCTTGGAAGCATGTGAACACAGGAGGACCAAGCAAGGAACTGAAGCCACAGACCTCCTATATATATGAGCTAGGCATCCAGCTCCTCCCAGTGGGAAGGAGAAGCCGCAGGGTGGGAGGCTACAAGAAACCCATAAACCAAGATGGCCGCCAGCACATGTCAAACGAAGGAGAACAGCAAGAAGGTAAGACCATGACAGTACCTCCCCCTCAAGGGCCCCTCCTCCGCAGAGTAAGGAACGGTTTCTGAGGGAAGCGTGCGTGGAATGCTCGGAGCAAAGCAGGAGCATGGACATCTGCGGAGGGAACCCAGGAACGCTCCTCTGGACCATAACCACGCCAATGGACCAAAAACTGCAACCGACCGCGGACCAGGCGTGAGTCCAGGATATTGCTCACCTCATATTCCTCACGATTGCCCACTTGGACCGGACGGGGCCGAGGAACCGAGGAAGTGAAACGATTACACACCAATGGCTTCAACAGGGAGACATGAAACACGTTGGAGATCCGCATGCCAGGAGGAAGCGCAAGGGCATAGGCTACCGGGTTTACCCTGCGAAGCACTCGGAAGGGACCAACAAAGCGAGGCGCCAGCTTGGGAGTGGGCACTCGAAGGTTGAGGTTGCGGGTGGACAACCATACACGGTCTCCGACCTGGTAGGAAGGAGCGGGCGCTCGTCTGCGATCAGCCTGGAGTCTTTGGCGCTGCGCAGAGACCTCAAGGGACCTCTGGATCTGTACCCAAGAAGCACGTAGGACGGAAAGGTGATCCTCCACAGCCGGAATATCCTGGGGAGAGAATACCTCCGGTAACACGGCAGGTTGGAACCCATAATTGGCCATGAAGGGAGACGTCCCAGAGGAAGAGTTCACCGCCGTGTTCCTGGCAAACTCAGCCCAAGGCAGGAGGTCAACCCAATTGTCTTGGTGATCGGAGACATAGCAACAAAGGAATTGCTCCAAGGCCTGATTGGATCGTTCTGCGGCCCCATTGGACTGAGGGTGGTAGGCCGAGGAGAAAGAGAGATGAATCCCCAACTGGGAGCAAAAGGCGCGCCAGAACCTGGACACAAACTGACTCCCCCGATCCGACACCATCTCCTTGGGCAAACCGTGCAACCGGAAGACCTCCCTGGCGAAAATCGTGGCCAACTCTTGTGCAGAGGGTAACTTCTTGAGAGGAACACAGTGGCACATTTTGGAAAACCGATCCACAATCATGAGAATGACCGTATGGCCTCGGGATGCAGGGAGGTCCACAATGAAATCAATCCCCAGGTGTGACCATGGGCGCTCCCCGGTGGCTATGGGTTGCAAAAGGCCCAACGGAAGGTGCCGAGGGGACTTACTCTGGGCACAAACGGAGCATGCCGCTAAATATGCGGCGATGTCGGAACGTAGAGAAGGCCACCAGAACAGACGTGAAACAGCCCAGGACAGCTGATTCTTCCCAGGATGCCCCGCGGCCTTGGAGTTATGGTAGGTTCGTAACAACCGAGTGCGCAACTCCTCAGGCACAAAACACCTGCCGTTGGGTCTCCCAGAGGGAGCACCAGATTGAGCCGCCAAAATCTGCTCACTCAGAGGAGAGGTCAGGCTGGTGCGAATGGCGGCCAGGATCTGATTCGGAGGTATGACCGAAGTCGGAATCGACTCCTCCCCGGATAGCTCGGAGTACTGCCGTGATAAGGCATCCGCTCTGATGTTCTTGGAACCGGGTAGGTAGGAGACCACGTAATTAAAACGTGACAAGAACAGAGCCCATCTGGCCTGACGTGGTGTCAATCTCTTGGCCTCAGAAAGGTAGGTCACATTCTTGTGGTCTGTCAGGATGAGAACCGGAACCACCGAACCCTCGAGCAAGTGCCTCCATTCTTTAAGGGCCTGCACGATGGCCAATAACTCCCTGTCACCAATCTGATAGTTGCACTCCGCGGAAGACAGTTTCCGGGACTAAAACCCACAAGGAAGCAGAGGACCCTCTGGTGTTCTACGCTGAGACAGAAGGGCGCCTACTCCCATCTCAGACGCGTCCACCTCGAGGACAAAGGGCAACCCAGGGTTGGGATGCGACAGAATCGGAGCCGACACAAAGGCGGACTTTAGAGCCTCAAAAGCTCGGATGGCCTCGAGCGGCCAGACCTGGAAATTACTGCCCTTCCTGGTCAGATCCGTGAGAGGCTTGGCTGGCATAGAAAAGTCCCTGATGAACTTCCGATAATAATTGGCGAAGCCCAAAAAGCGCTGCAGGGCACGGAGACCACTGGGCTGGGGCCACTGTAAGACAGCCGAAACCTTCTCAGGATCCATGGAGAACCCCTCAGCGGAAATGATGTAACCTAAGAAGGTTACCTGGGATCGGTGAAATTCGCATTTCTCAAGCTTACCGAACAGCCTGTTCTCTCGTAACCGTTGCAACACTCGTCTGACATCCATAATGTGGGCCTCCATGGATTCAGAATATACCAAGATGTCATCCAAATAGACCACCACACACTGCTGCAACAGGTCACGGAAAACATCGTTGATGAATTCCTGGAAGACTGCGGGCGCATTGCACAACCCAAAGGGCATAACCAAGGATTCATAATGACCGGTCCTGGTGTTAAACGCGGTCTTCCACTCATCGCCCGCCTTGATCCTTACCAGGTTATATGCCGCCCTCAGGTCGAGTTTGGTAAAGACCGTGGCCCCTTTGAGGCGATCGAACAGCTCGGAAATCAAGGGTATCGGGTAAGCGTTCTTGATCGTGATGCGATTGAGACCCCTGTAATCGATGCAAGGCCTCAACTCACCGCCCTTCTTTTTCACAAAGAAAAATCCAGCCCCTGCCGGGGACGAGGATTTGCGAATGTGTCCGCTTGAAAGCACCTCCCTCACGTACTCCTCCATGGCCTCATTCTCCGCTACCGACAGTGGATAGACCTTGCCACGAGGAGGAACGGCACCAGATTGTAATTCTATGGCACAATCGTATGGGCGGTGCGGAGGTAGGGCAACCGCGCGCACCTTATCGAATACATCCCGGTACTCTTCATATTCAGGAGGCAACAGAGAGTCCGAGGAAGTACACAGCAACTTGACAGGCCCATGGATGCAACTAGCCCCACACTGCGGTGACCACGAGAGGATCTCGGCCGATCTCCAATCGAAAGTCGGATTATGCTTCTGGAGCCAGGGGTACCCCAAGACCACCGAGTAGTGTGGAGACGAAATCACCTGGAGACAGACCAACTCTCTGTGAACGGCACCAATGGCTATCCCCACTGGAAGGGTCTCATGAGTCACGTGTGGCGGCAGAAGGGGTCTGCCGTCTATCGCCTCAAGAGCCAGTGGGGAACCTCGAGGCTGCAGAGGAATGGAATTGGCGGCAGCGAACACACTATCAATGAACAAACCACCAGCACCAGAGTCCACCAACGCCTGGGTCGTCACCGAGCCTCCGACCCAGGAGAGGACAACAGTGATCAATGGTTTGTCAACACGGGAAACCGGGGACGAGGAGACTCCACCCAAGATCTGCCCCCGACAGGATCTCAGGTGCGAGCGTTTCCCGGACGGTTCGGACATGCCAACCGAAAATGCCCACCGAGACCACAGTACATGCATCGGCCCTCGCGTCTCCGGAGTACCCTCTCCCCCTCGGACAGGCGAGCAAACCCCAGCTGCATGGGTTCACCCCCAGACGAGTCATCCCCAGGAGGCGTGGGAGGAGAGGGAGGCACGGGTGGGACAGCAAACGTAGGCGCCAATCTGTTAGAAGACCTCCGCAGGCTCTCCTTAAAGGAAGGTCTCTCCCTGAGTCTGGTGTCAATCAAAATCAGGAAAGAAATAAGAGACTCGAGCTCCACTGGTAGGTCCTTAGCTGCAACCTCATCCTTCAAGGCATCCGAGAGACCATGAGAGAAAGCAGCGACCAGAGCCTCATTATTCCAGCCCACCTCTGCTGCCAGGGTACGAAACTCAATGGCATATTCAGCTACGGATCGTGAACCCTGTCTGATGGACATAAGGAGCTTCGCAGCAGAGGCAGCACGAGCCGGCACATCAAATACCTTCCGAAGAGAAGCAACAAAACCGGAAAACTCGGCAACCACCGGATTGTTGTTCTCCCATAAAGGGCTGGCCCAGGCCAAGGCCTTGTCCGAGAGCAGCGAGATCAAGAAGCCCACCTTTGATCTCTCAGTAGGAAAGGCATGTGGCAGCAACTCGAAATAAATGCCCACCTGGTTAAGGAAACCTCGGCACTGAGTTGGCTCTCCCCCAAAGCGCTGTGGAAGGGGGGCAGAACCGGTCATACCCCGAGACACCGCAGGCGCAGCAACAGGTGTCGGGGTAGACTCTGGCGCAACAACCGGAGCGGCAGTAGGAGCGGGCCCAGGAGCGACAACCGACCCATCGGCAACGGAAGCGAAATGAGCCGTGCGTTCAAGCAGGGTTTGCAACGCCACAGCGAACCGACCCAACAGGTGATCCTGCTGATCAAGTCTGGCAACCAGCGTAGGTAGCGAGGATGGCCCTGTACCGTCAAAATTCATGGCTTGGTCCTAATGTCATGGAACCATGAACCAGACGTACAACAAGAGATAAGTGGAAATGAGAAGGCTTTATTGAAAATCAAGCTGTAAGCAAAAGTCCAAACGGATGGCTAAACCGAAGCAGGGTCTTGCGTAGACAGAGGTCAGGAACCAAAAGGGTAGTCAGACGAAGCCTGGATCAGGAACCAGCAGGGTAGTCAGACGAAGCCAGGATCAGGAACCAACGGGGTAGTCAGACGAGGCCAGGATCAGGAACCAGAAGCAGCAGCAGTCTTAGAAGCATGTGAACACAGGAGGACCAAGCAAGGAACTGAAGCCACAGACCTCCTATATATATGAGCTAGGCATCCAGCTCCTCCCAGTGGGAAGGAGAAGCCGCAGGGTGGGAGGCTACAAGAAACCCAGAAACCAAGATGGCCGCCAGCACATGTCAAACGAAGGAGAACAGTGAGAAGGTAAGACCATGACAGCACCAGATTGAGCCGCCAAAATCTGCTCACCCAGGGGAAAGGTCAGGCTGGTGCGAATGGCGGCCAGGATCTGATTCGGAGGTATGACCGAAGTCGGAATCGACTCCTCCCCGGACAGCTCGGAGTACTGCCGTGATAAGGCATCCGCTCTGATGTTCTTGGAACCAGGTAGGTAGGAGACCACGTAATTAAAACGTGACAAGAACAGAGCCCATCTGGCCTGACGTGGTGTCAATCTCTTGGCCTCAGAAAGGTAGGTCAGATTCTTGTGGTCCGTCAGGATGAGAACCGGAACCACCGAACCCTCGAGCAAGTGCCTCCATTCTTTAAGGGCCTGCACGATGGCCAATAACTCCCTGTCACCAATCTGATAGTTGCACTCCGCGGAAGACAGTTTCCGGGACTAAAACCCACAAGGAAGCAGAGGACCCTCTGGTGTTCTACGCTGAGACAGAAGGGCGCCTACTCCCGTCTCAGACGCGTCCACCTCGAGGACAAAGGGCAACCCAGGGTTGGGATGCGACAGAATCGGAGCCGACACAAAGGCGGACTTTAGAGCCTCAAAAGCTCGGATGGCCTCGAGCGGCCAGACCTGGAAATTACTGCCCTTCCTGGTCAGATCCGTGAGAGGCTTGGCTGGCATAGAAAAGTCCCTGATGAACTTCCGATAATAATTGGCGAAGCCCAAAAAGCGCTGCAGGGCACGGAGACCACTGGGCTGGGGCCACTGTAAGACAGCCGAAACCTTCTCAGGATCCATGGAGAACCCCTCAGCGGAAATGATGTAACCTAAGAAGGTTACCTGGGATCGGTGAAATTCGCATTTCTCAAGCTTACCGAACAGCCTGTTCTCTCGTAACCGTTGCAACACTCGTCTGACATCCATAATGTGGGCCTCCATGGATTCAGAATATACCAAGATGTCATCCAAATAGACCACCACACACTGCTGCAACAGGTCACGGAAAACATCGTTGATGAATTCCTGGAAGACTGCGGGCGCATTGCACAACCCAAAGGGCATAACCAAGGATTCATAATGACCGGTCCTGGTGTTAAACGCGGTCTTCCACTCATCGCCCGCCTTGATCCTTACCAGGTTATATGCCGCCCTCAGGTCGAGTTTGGTAAAGACCGTGGCCCCTTTGAGGCGATCGAACAGCTCGGAAATCAAGGGGATCGGGTAAGCGTTCTTGATCGTGATGCGATTGAGACCCCTGTAATCGATGCAAGGCCTCAACTCACCGCCCTTCTTTTTCACAAAGAAAAATCCAGCCCCTGCCGGGGACGAGGATTTGCGAATGTGTCCGCGTGAAAGCGCCTCCCTCACGTACTCCTCCATGGCCTCATTCTCCGCTACCGACAGTGGATAGACTTTGCCACGAGGAGGAACGGCACCAGATTGTAACTCTATGGCACAATTGTATGGGCGGTGCGGAGGTAGGGCAACCGCGCGCACCTTATCGAATACATCCCGGTACTCTTCGTATTCAGGAGGCAACAGAGAGTCCGAGGAAGTACACAGCAACTTGACAGGCCCATGGATGCAACTAGCCCCACACTGCGGTGACTACGAGAGGATCTCGGCCGATCTCCAATCGAAAGTCGGATTATGCTTCTGGAGCCAGGGGTACCCCAAGACCACCGAGTAGTGTGGAGACGAAATCACCTGGAGACAGACCGACTCTCTGTGAATGGCACCAATGGCTATCCCCACTGGAAGGGTCTCATGAGTCACGTGTGGCGGCAGAAGGGGTCTGCCGTCTATCGCCTCAAGAGCCAGTGGGGAACCTCGAGGCTGCAGAGGAATGGAATTGGCGGCAGCGAACACACTATCAATGAACAAACCACCAGCACCAGAGTCCACCAACGCCTGGGTCGTCACCGAGCCCCCGACCCAGGAGAGGACAACAGTGATCAGTGGTTTGTCAACACGGGAAACCGGGGACGAGGAGACTCCACCCAAGATCTGCCCCCGACAGGATCTCAGGTGCGAGCGTTTCCCGGACGGTTCGGACATGCCAACCGAAAATGCCCACCGAGACCACAGTACATGCATCGGCCCTCGCGTCTCCGGAGTACCCTCTCCCCCTCGGACAGGCGAGCAAACCCCAGCTGCATGGGTTCACCCCCAGACGAGTCATCCCCAGGAGGCGTGGGAGGAGAGGGAGGCACGGGTGGGACAGCAAACGTAGGCGCCAATCTGTTAGAAGACCTCCGCAGGCTCTCCTTAAAGGAAGGTCTCTCCCTGAGTCTGGTGTCAATCAAAATCAGGAAAGAAATAAGAGACTCGAGCTCCACTGGTAGGTCCTTAGCTGCAACCTCATCCTTCAAGGCATCCGAGAGACCATGAGAGAAAGCAGCGACCAGAGCCTCATTATTCCAGCCCACCTCTGCTGCCAGGGTACGAAACTCAATGGCGTATTCAGCTACGGATCGTGAACCCTGTCTGATGGACATAAGGAGCTTCGCAGCAGAGGCAGCACGAGCCGGCACATCGAATACCTTCCGAAGAGAAGCAACAAAACCGGAAACTCGGCAACCACCGGATTGTTGTTCTCCCATAAAGGGCTGGCCCAGGCCAAGGCCTTGTCCGAGAGCAGCGAGATCAAGAAGCCCACCTTTGATCTCTCAGTAGGAAAGGCATGTGGCAGCAACTCGAAATAAATGCCCACCTGGTTAAGGAAACCTCGGCACTGAGTTGGCTCTCCCCCAAAGCGCTGTGGAAGGGGAGCAGAACCGGTCATACCCCGAGACACCGCAGGCGCAGCAACAGGTGTCGGGGTAGACTCTGGCGCAACAACCGGAGCGGCAGTAGGAGCGGGCCCAGGAGCGACAACCGACTCATCGGCAACGGAAGCGAAATGAGCCGTGCGTTCAAGCAAGGTTTGCAACGCCACAGCGAACCGACCCAACAGGTGATCCTGCTGATCAAGTCTGGCAATCAGCGTAGGTAGCGAGGATGGCCCTGTACCGTCAGAATTCATGGCTTGGTCCTAATGTCATGGAACCATGAACCAGACGTACAACAAGAGATAAGTGGAAATAAGAAGGCTTTATTGAAAATCAAGCTGTAAGCAAACGGATGGCTAAACCGAAGCAGGGTCTTGCGTAGCCAGAGGTCAGGAACCAGAGGGGTAGTCAGACGAAGCCAGGATCAGGAACCAGCGGGGTAGTCAGACGAGGCCAGGATCAGGAACCAGAAGCAGCAGCAGTCTTGGAAGCATGTGAACACAGGAGGACCAAGCAAGGAACTGAAGCCACAGACCTCCTATACATATGAGCTAGGCATCCAGCTCCTCCCAGTGGGAAGGAGAAGCCGCAGGGTGGGAGGCTACAAGAAACCCAGAAACCAAGATGGCCGCCAGCACATGTCAAACGAAGGAAAACAGCAAGAAGGTAAGACCATGACACTATGTCTTTCTGATCAAGGGTGGAAGAATAATGACTTATTTTCTCACTAAGTGCTGGAGTTTCCTTTCATTCTCTTGAGCATATGAAGGAAAATAGTATTTTTCTTCACTTATTACAGATTTGAACCTATGACTACTCTGACTCATATCCTCCTCGTGTACTCTGAGTCTGGCTCCTATGAGCTTAACTTTATTCTGCCTTTCCAGATTTTTCATCTGTTGGCGCTGTGCTTCCTTTTCAGTATCCAGCTGATGGTGTTGTGCATCTTTTTCAGCTTCCTTTTCAGCCATCAGTTGGCGCTGCGCCTCAATGGCAGCTTCCATTTCAATTTCTGCTCTCTAGACAGCAATTCCTTTCTTTCAGCTGAAGTACTTGTGGATTCCGATATATGGGTGGCACTTCTGCAAGCAAATGAAGTCACACTTAAGATTGTGGTTACCTCTAAGGACTTAGCATAGTCTCTCATAAAAAGTTTGTTCATTCTACTTCTTGCTTTAACTTCATCATAGTTTGCTGCAGATTATAGTTCTCTCATGAGCTATACTGGGAAGGTGTTGTAGATGACCGCAGGTTGACATAGTGTATGCTGCCATAAGCTCTGATTCAGATTTTTCTACCGTCTCTACCATATAACGCAAGTTCCTTTTTATACTTTCTTGCTTTAGCTTTCTATGAATGTCTTTCATGTAAGATTTCCACCTATCATACATTCGGGTGAACTTCTTTTCTTTTAATGCTGCATCTTTCTCCAGATTTTCCAGGATCTTTGGAGGGCAGTTTTCTGGCACGTGATGAACGTCTTAGTTCATTTGTTTGGGCTATATTTGTTTGAGGCAAAAATAATGCTGCATCAGACTCTTCTAACTCAGACAGGTTCCCTTGCTCTTAACTTCTACCCTATCTATCTTTGTATTCTCTAACAGTGGCATGGTAATACTAGGATCAGACATTTTACTTTAAATGCAATACTGACAATCAATACGAATAATAAGATGCCTTTCACTTAAAATTTAACAGTGATAAATGCAGGCAATAAATTACTTTCACTTTAAATGCAATAGACTCCATGTATTACAAACTGTCCTTTGTCTTTTATTCCTGAACACGAAAATGTCTCTTTATACCAAAACCTATATGCAATGATAAGTAATAAAAGGAAGCTCTGACCTTATTCTGAAAAGCAGATATGTCAGTCTTAAAGAAGACGTGTCTTTCCGTGCTGTGATGCGATGCTCTGCGCTGACTTGCAATGCAATGCTATGACTTGCGATGCTCTGTGTTGACTTGCGATGCTCTGTGCAGACTTGCAATGCTCTGAGCTGAATTGCGATGCTTTGTGCTGACTTGCGATGCTTTGTGCTGACTTGGATATGCCACTGCAGGCTTTGGGCAAACTAGCTGGCTGCAGTACGCCCCATAACAGTGCCATCCACATATCCACATAACAGTGCCATCCACATATCACCCCATAACAGTGATATCCACAGATCCCCCATAACAGTGCCATCCACAGATCCCACATAACAGTGCCATCCACAGATCCCCCATAACAGTGCCATCCAGAGATCCCCCATAACAGTGCCATCCACAGATCCCACATAATAGTGCCATCCACAGATCCCCCATAACAGTGTCATCCACATATCCCCCATAACAGTGCCATCCACAGATCCCCCCATAACAGTGCCATCCACAGATCCCCCATAACAGTGCCATCCACCGATCCCCCCATAACAGTGCCATCCACAGAACCCCCCATAGCAGTGTCATCCACAGATTTCCCCCATAAGTGTTTGTATCACTTTGTTTCTTACACCGTTCACACAATTCTTATGTACAGTCGTGGCCAAAAGTTTTGAGAATGACACAAATATTAGTTTTCACAAAGTTTGCTGCTAAACTGCTTTTAGATCTTTGTTTCAGTTGATTCTGTGATGTAGTGAAATATAATTACACGCACTTCATACGTTTCAAAGGCTTTTATCAACAATTACATTACATTTATGCAAAGAGTCAGTATTTGCAGTGTTGGCCCTTCTTTTTCAGGACCTCTGCAATTCGACTGGGCATGCTCTCAATCAACTTCTGGGCCAATTCCTGACTGATAGCAACCCATTCTTTCATAATCACTTCTTGGAGTTTGTCAGAATTAGTGGGTTTTTGTTTGTCCACCCGCCTCTTGAGGATTGACCACAAGTTCTCAATGGGATTAAGATCTGGGGAGTTTCCAGGCCATGGACCCAAAATTTCAATGTTTGGTCCCCGAGCCACTTAGTTATCACTTTTGCCTTATGGCACGGTGCTCAATCATGCTGGAAAATGCATTGTTCTTCACCAAACTGTTGTTGGATTGTTGGAAGAAGTTGCTGTTGGAGGGTGTTTTGGTACTATTCTTTATTCATGGCTGTGTTTTGGGGAAAAATTGTGAGTGAGCCCACTCCCTTGGATGAGAAGCAACCCCACACATGAATGGTCTCAGGATGCTTTACTGTTGGCATGACACAGGACTGATGGTAGCGCTCACCTTTTCTTCTCCGGACAAGCCTTTTTCCTGATGCCCCAAACAATTGGAAAGAGGCTTCATCAGAGAATATGACTTTGCCCCAGTCCTCAGCAGTCCATTCGCCATATTTTCTGCAGAAGATCAATCTGTCCCTTTTTTTGGAGAGAAGTGGCTTCCTTGCTGATGCGCTCACACCTGCCTGCTGCTATTCCTGAGCAAGCTCTGCACTGGTGGCACTCCCGCAGCTGAATCCTCTTTAGGAGACGATCCTAGCGCTTGCTGGATTTTCTTGGACGCTCTGAAGCCTTCTTAACAAGAATTGAACCTCTTTCCTTTAAGTTCTTGATGATCCTATAAATTGTTGATTGAGGTGAAATCTTAGTAGCCACAATATCCTTGCCTGTGAAGCCATTTTTATGTAACGCAATGATGGCTGCACGCGTTTCTTTGCAGGTCCCCATGGTTAACAATGGAAGAACAATGGTTTCAATCACCCTCCTTTTAACAGGTCAAGTCTGCCATTTTAACCCAATCAGCCTGACATAATGATCTCCAGCCTTGTGCTCGTCAACATTCTCACCTAGGTTAACAAGACGATTACTGAAATGATCTCAGCAGGTCTTTTAATGACAGCAATCAAATGCAGTGGAAAGTTTTTTTTGGGATTAAGTTAATTTTCATGGCAAAGAAGGACTATGCAATTCATCTGATCACTCTTCATAACATTCTGGAGTATATGCAAATTGCTATTATAAAAACTTAAGCAGCAACTTTTCTAATTTCCAATATTTATGTAATTCTCAAAACTTTTGGCAATGACTGTACAGGATTCATAGGATTCGAGATTCAAAAGATTCTATAGATTTTAGAAACTTTTCGGATTCGAAAAAAATTTGATTCTTCCCACCTCTAATTTTATTCATGCAATGTCATACAAAGTCCTAAGTCAAGTCTCTAGGCGTATGGAGCATTTTGGGTACCAGTAATCTGTCCTCTAGCTTTATGAACTCGTAGTATGTCTCTTTCAAGAAGTAAGACTATCAGGGCTTTTGGGTTCAGTTTTGGTATGAGATGAGCTACTGTATATGCCTCAGGTGGGGGTGGTATGTCACTACCTCTGGTGAAGGTATCTCAGACTGGTTGTCGGGTATGTGATCGCACTCCAGTATGGTTGGCTGTGACAAGCAGGTCAGACCATCTATGGACTTTACCTTGTACCCAGTTGCTTTCCTCCCCGCCGTTTCAACGATTCCAGCACATGTCCTTAAGGAGTAGGGATAACCAGGCCTTACTATGTTGAAGGTGTCGAAGAAGGTGGATTTAGCTAAAGACCTGTTGCTTCGATCATTTAAGATTGCATATACCTTGATCACCTTATCTCGGTGGCCGACCGGATAAACTCTGACAAGGAAGATTTTTGAACAGGACCTCCCTCCTGCAAGCCCTTTACAGATGTCAGTGTCTATCTGCTTTCCGTCATGCTCCTCTGATTGGGGTGATACCTGGGAGGGTGGTCCAGGGTGTAAAGCCATGTTGTGTTCTGTACTACCACATTCTGTACATGCCACATTGACCTTACAGTTCCTGGCGAAGTGTGATGTTGTAGCGCAGTACCTGAAGCAGATGTTGTTTTCTTTGAGGAATTCTTTGCGGTCCGCTAAAGACTTCTCCCTGAAGGCTCTGCATTTTAGTAGAGAATGTGGTTTCTTGTGCAGGGGGTATTGTTTGGTAAGATATTTGGGTATGTTCTCTTCTTGATAAAACTTAAAAGGCCGGTAAGTAGAACCTGTGAAGGCAACGTTAGTTTTGTGTGCTGCCACTGTTGTTATATGAGGTTTGACACCAGGGGTAGTGGGACATGACAATGTAAAGTCAAAACCGGGATCATTTCTGATTCTTGCCTGATTCAATGTACCATAAAGGGGAGAATGGTACATTGTAAACCTGTTTATAACGGGAATCATGCATGATCCACTTCTCTTGTAGATTATAAGGGAGTTCTTGGACAATCAGATTGACACTTCTAGCGGTGTCCAGGAATGCTAGCCCCGGCAGATCTCCTTCTGCCTAAACAAGCTGTACCTCTATCAACAAGTTGCTAAGTTCCCTGAGCTTCTGGTAACCCCTACCCACTATTCTGGGAAAATTATCAATTCTCTTATATAAAGCATTTTCTATAGTTTCTATTGACTGATAACACTCATCAAGTCTTTCCCACACCATCTTTAGGCCTTTGCCTGGATAGTTTATGTTAATGTCTCTGATTATTTTGGCGTGTTCAGCAGACTTGCTTCGAAGCCACTTTACCAAGAGATCTAACTCCTCACTACAGGAAAGATCAAAGTCCTTCATAGCGTTCTGGAAGGAGGTAGTTCTCGGGGCAATCAGTGAACTTTATAAGTCCTTTGGTAACCAGCTCCCGTTTAGCAAAGAACTTAGCAAAGTCCATGGCAGCCTGGTTAGCGCCAATATTAACCGGTGTGTTGTTGTTTTGCTGCATGTGTGGTGTATCACCATACCTTTTAGGGGTTTCTCGCTTAGGGAAGTCTGTATAATACCATTCTGATGCAAAGGTTGTCCCTTTAAGACAAAGCGAAGGTTGCAGCTTTCGTTCTGTAGGGTGGTAGTTGTGGTCAGCATCGTTTTGTCACACTCCGTCCTGCTCGAGGTACTGTGGTTCGAAGTAGGTTCTTTGACACTTTGTATAGGCTGTCTGATATTCTGGATCATAGTTATCATCTGTCTTGGGATGCTGATGTATGTATTCTGAAACATGCTGTGTTGGATCTTGTTTATATTGGTCTGGCCCAAGTACTCGACTGTGTTTCTTGGATTCGGGGAACTCCAAGGCTTTTAGGAACTCTGCTTTCTCTGTGGCAAATTTTTCCAGTGAAACTTGCAGGCATGCTGTCTCGTCTTCCAGTGACGCTTGCAGGCATACTCTCTCTTCTTCCAGTGACGCTCTCTCTTTTTCATTTGACCCTTGCCGGAGTTCTGTCTCTTCTTCCAGTGACGTTTGCAGGTGTGTTCTCTCTTCTTCCAATGACAATGATAATTGCAGGCGTGCTCTCTCTTTTCCTTTGATGCTTGCAGGCGTGCTTTATCTTTTTCCCTTGACGCTCTCTCTTTCTTTAGTTGCATCACTTGTGCAACAAAGGAAGACCTTACTTTTGCAGCCTCAGCTTCTGCATGGGTGAAAGCAGCCTTTTCTTTTATTGATGACTTTCTAGACCAGCTTGCTCATGACCTGGTCCTGTATGATGATGCCTGGATAGCGGACATTGTGTGCCTTTTGCTGCCTGCTTAATGTATCTGTACGAACTCTGTCTATGTAGAAACAGACTTCAGCGTGGTCTGGATCATGCTGGATTTGCTGGGGGCTGCACTTTCACTTCTTGTGACTGTATGGCAGCCGCTACAATCTTGTACGCAGGACCGTGTGTGTGATGGTGGCTCTGTATAGTCAGATCCCCTATGGCTGGTGACTAGCATCTGTTTAACTGTTTTGTCTTCATACACATTCACACAGTGTGCAGTCTGACATTTAGCATAAACCATTCCTGTCTTCCAAATTAGAGGCCTGTTCTTTATAGTCAAACTTGTTTATTGGTAAAACAAGATTGTTGATTGGTAAAACTACAAGAATACAAATAACATGTATAAGTATAAACTAGAATAGCATGTACTGTAACATTTGCATAACACTGAAGCACAAGGGAAAATGGCTGCCTAACATAGGACTACATGTCTAACTAACAGTATTAACAATTCCCTGAGTAATATTTACAATTAGCTAAACAGCTCTGCAACACACAATATCCCTGAAACAAAGGTAGATCTCTCACCAGATATGATTTTACAAAAATGGTGGAGTTTGAGAAGGAGACATGCATAGGATAGCTCTGCTGATGTGTCCTGGTGACTGGAGGCTTTTCTTTTCCAGGATACTTTGCACTCCCACAATACTTTGCACCACCCATAATGCAGGAGTCTTTGTAACAAGAAAAAAGAGAGTGTAATACAACTTAACACCGCTAGATGGTGCTATAACCACACTAATCACTACAGAAATACCAAAACTGAGGCAGACGTGATCTGTAATGATTTTCAAACTCAACCTAGCAGGACACAGGGACCTTGACGTTGAGGCATTTGGGAAGGGGGCTGAGCCACTTATGTATGTGCAGGAAGGCTAGAATTGGTCAGTGAGGTCACATGATCTAACCCATAAAGCAGAGGAAGTGACGCGCGCTGGCCCTTAAGGAAGTGCTGCAGGGAACATGCAGCAAGCATGCTGTGGTCAGGGCTGAAAGAAAACTGTGGAGCAGATCCGAGAACAAACAGTACCTACAAGAACAGAGCGTAGGACTGCAGCAGTGAATAGGAAGCACTGGCAGCAGATCCCCGCTGAACACGCGCCCGGGACCACGGCAGTAAGCAGGAGAACAGTGATGCACAGCAGTTGCTGTTACGGAAATATATATTTTTTAATTTGCATTGCCATATTCTGACCCTTATAACTGTTTTATAATTATGTCTACAGAGTTCTAGGAGGGCTAATTTTTTTTGCAAGGTGATCTGTAGTTTTTAGTGATACTATTTTGAAGTGTGCATGACTTTTTAATAATTTTTTAAAATTTTTGGGGGGAGCTGGAGCGACTAAAAAATTGAAAATCCGCTATGGGGAGTGCAGAATTATTAGGCAAGTTGTATTTTTGAGGATTAATTTTATTATTGAACAACAACCATGTTCTCAATGAACACAAAAAAATCATTAATATCAAAGCTGAATATTTTTGGAAGTAGTTTTTAGCTTGTTTTTAGTTTTAGCTATTTTAGGGGGATATCTGTGTGTGCAGGTGACTATTACTGTGCATAATTATTAGGCAACTTAACAAAAAACAAATATATACCCATTTCAATTATTTATTTTTACCAGTGAAACCAATATAACATCTCAACATTCACAAATATACATTTCTGACATTCAAAAACAAAACAAAAACAAATCAGTGACCAATATAGCCACCTTTCTTTGCAAGGACACTCAAAAGCCTGCCATCTATGGATTCTGTCAGTGTTTTGATCTGTTCACCATCAACATTGCGTGCAGCAGCAACCACAGCCTCCCAGACACTGTTCAGAGAGGTGTACTGTTTTCCCTCCTTGTAAATCTCACATTTGATGATGGACCACAGGTTCTCAATGGGGTTCAGATCAGGTGAACAAGGAAGCCATGTCATTAGATTTTCTTCTTTTATACCCTTTCTTGCCAGCCACGCTGTGGAGTACTTGGACGCGTGTGATGGAGCATTGTCCTGCATGAAAATCATGTTTTTCTTGAAGGATGCAGACTTCTTCCTGTACCACTGCTTGAAGAAGGTGTCTTCCAGAAACTGGCAGTAGGACTGGGAGTTGAGCTTGACTCCATCCTCAACCCGAAAAGGCCCCACAAGCTCATCTTTGATGATACCAGCCCAAACCAGTACTCCACCTCCACCTTGCTGGCGTCTGAGTCGGACTGGAGCTCTCTGCCCTTTACCAATCCAGCCACGGGCCCATCCATCTGGCCCATCAAGACTCACTCTCATTTCATCAGTCCATAAAACCTTAGAAAAATCAGTCTTGAGATATTTCTTGGCCCAGTCTTGACGTTTCAGCTTGTGTGTCTTGTTCAGTGGTGGTCGTCTTTCAGCCTTTCTTACCTTGGCCATGTCTCTGAGTATTGCACACCTTGTGCTTTTGGGCACTCCAGTGATGTTGCAGCTCTGAAATATGGCCAAACTGGTGGCAAGTGGCATCTTGGCAGCTGCACGCTTGACTTTTCTCAGTTCATGGGCAGTTATTTTGCGCCTTGGTTTTTCCACACGCTTCTTGCGACCCTGTTGACTATTTTGAATGAAACGCTTGATTGTTCGATGATCACGCTTCAGAAGCTTTGCAATTTTAAGAGTGCTGCATCCCTCTGCAAGATATCTCACTATTTTTGACTTTTCTGAGCCTGTCAAGTCCTTCTTTTGACCCATTTTGCCAAAGGAAAGGAAGTTGCCTAATAATTATGCACACCTGATATAGGGTGTTAATGTCATTAGACCACACCCCTTCTCATTACAGAGATGCACATCACCTAATATGCTTAATTGGTAGTAGGCTTTCGAGCCTGTACAGCTTGGAGTAAGACAACATGCATAAAGAGGATGATGTGGTCAAAATACTCATTTGCCTAATAATTCTGCACTCCCTGTACATTTATACTTTAATAGTGGTGCATTTTGGGACATGGCAGTGCCAATGATCTATTTTTTTTTGTTTACTTTTATTTTTATTATGGGTAAAGAGGAGTAATTAGAATTTTTATTTTTTAAAACTTATTTTTTTTAACGTCTTTGTAAGATTCAATTCCTCACCTGTCTCACACTCTGGTGTGACCAAAAAGGGTCCTCGTGGAGCGGCGAGACAGGTTACACGTGTCTCCACTGATATACCAGATCCGACCCCTTTGTGAACCAACATGGGGATGCGTTCTCATGTGCGCCGAAGGGGAAGACCGCCGGCGTCTCGGGGACAGGTTGGTTGGGCTAGTGGCAGTACACCGCGGCCGGGCTTGTCTCCGGTACCTCTTGCGGATTCCACTTCGGTGTCCAAGTCGACGCGCTCGTGTGCTCTTGCTGAGCTTGTCGGGCGTCCATGTGTATACTCGAGAACGGGTTCGCAAGGGGATGCACAGTCGCGCGTACACGCTTTGCCGACCAGTGATGAGAATAGCACCCGTACACCAAAATTATTATTCCACACATATAGTATAAATTAATTCTTTATTGTTTAAAAATGGGGGAAAACAATCCATACATAATATAACAAATACATACAGTGGTAGCAGTGGAGGACAGTACTACGACAAGTATAAATCCCACCTCCCCACAAACCTCCTATAATTGGCTTTGTACTCTCAAAAATACAGAGAGTATATATAAGGGTCTCAGTCTGGTTATTATATAACACGCATGTGAGCTAGACAATACATACAACTCATATCTTGACCTTATGCCTTATCCTCTTTACCTGCTCATATGCTATCATATGCTATTTGTAATCCAAACATCTATTACATGGAGTCTCCATAAGGACATACTCCTTAATACTGATACGGATTTACAATGTATAGCATAAATGAACATATCATAAGTAGCAAAATACTTGTGGGCACAACCAACAGTTGCCATGGAAAAAATACAACAGCAGCTAACTGAATTAACAGGAGCAGTTAAAGGGAACCTCTCATCGGGATTTGGGGTATAGAGCTGAGGACATGGGTTGCTAGATCGCCGCTAGCACATCCGCAATACCCAGTCCCCATAGCTCTGTGTGCTTTTATTGTGTATAAAAACCCATTTGATACATATGCAAATTAACCTGAGAGGAGTCAGAGCTTGAAAATATGACTCTTCTCTGGTCACACAAGTAAGATATGACTCTTTTTTTAATTTGCATATGAATCAAATTGGTTTTTTTACACAATGAAAGCACAGAGAGCTATGGGGACTGGGTATTGCGGATGTGCTAGTGGCCATCTAGCAACCCATGTCCTCAGCTCTATACCCAAAATCCCGGTGACAGGTTCCCTTTAATCGGTTGTCTCAAAGATGCCCTAATGTGCCGTTGCTGCAGCTCAGATCCAGGAGCAACTGTCTCACGTAGTGGAACAGGCTCAGCAGCTGCTCCAAGGAGCCTCCACGTTACCCATCACCGTCGCAAGACACAAAATGGAGCCAAAGATTACTGGAGCCAAAGATTAAACTTTAGGAACTCCTGTCTTTTATATTTCCAGTTGCGGCCGATAGCTTCCGGCAATATGAGGATTGGGATCATAATGTCCTTGCTGCGTGGGATCCCCGGATCGTACCCGTACTGCCGAGACCCATCTCCAGCATATTCAGCAAGGTGGCCGCCCTGACGAAGAATACGCCGCAGAATTCAGGCGATGGGCAGCCTTCACCGCTTGGGGCATTGTTTTCGGCTGGGACTTTCTGAGGCAGTCCGGGATCTTCTTCTAGCCTTACCTACTCCCATCTCTTTGAAGAAAGCTATCTCCCAAGCTATCGATGCTGACAGACGGATCCGTGAGAGGCGGTTGGAACGGTCATCTCGCTTTAGATCTTCACGGCCACATCCAGGCCCCCCTAAACCGGCAGAAAAGCCAATGGACGTTGGATCCTCCCATCTTACACAGGCAGATCGAGCTTTTCGCCTGCATAAAGGTCTGTGCCTGTTTTGTGGGAAGGCATGTCATCTCTTTAAGACCTGCCCCCTCCTGCCGGCGGGAAACAAATGAACCTAGGGGGCATAGAGGAACCTAGGTGCTATTATCCCTCCTCCAAACCGAGTGATTGTACCTGTCTCACTACATTGGCAAGACAAAGTCCATGTGTTTTCTGCCCTGATTGATTCCAGGGCAGTGGGGAATTTTGTGGACTCAGCCTTGGTTCATCGACTTGGCATCCCGCTGATCCAGCCAAAGACCACCCTGTCGGTGACCGCTATAGATGGCTCTCCTCTCCAGGATGGTAGTGCAGTGTGAATGACGCCCGGGATGCAGGTAACAGTAGGGGCTGACCATCGGAAGACGTTAAGCCTTTTTGTCCTAGACATGCCATCCACTCCTATGATTTTGGGTCTCCCTTGGTTGAGACTCCATAATCCAGTAGTGAACTGGCGCTCAGGTCATATTTGCTGGTAGAGTACTGAATGGCTCACTAAGTGCATTTGTTCTAAGTTGCCGCTTGCTTCCACGGAAGTATTAAGTGCATTACCTCAGCATTACCATCCCTTCCAGGATGTGTTCAGTCCACCGGGGGCTGATGTGTTACCTCCCCATAGGTTATATGATTGTCCTATAGATCTGTTGCCAGGTACCATGCCACCCCGGGGACATCTATATAATCTCACTGGACTTGAGATTCAGGCCCAGCGGGATTATATCCATCCACTTCCCCCGCTGTAGCTGGGTTCTTCTTTGTGGAGAAGAAGGATGGAGGTTTGAGACCCTGCATCAATTTTCACGCCCTCAATCAGATTACGGTGAAGAATCGGTACCCTCTGCCTCTGATTGACGATCTGTTTTCTCAGGTGGCAGGGGCCCGCATCTTCACCAAACTCGACTTGAGGGGTGCATACAATTTGGTACGCATTAGAGAAGGTGCGAATGGAAGACCGCATTCAACACCCGGGACGGACATTACGAGTATTTAGTTATGCCTTTTGGTCTCTGTAATGCTCCTGCGGTCTTCCAGGAGTTCATTAATTATGTCCTCAGGGATTTCTTGGGTAGATTTGTTGTTGTCTAATTAGATGACATACTAATCTACTCGTCGGATCTGGTGTCTCATCAGAGACACGTGTGTCAGGTTATCCAGAAGTTGAGGGAGAACCATCTCTATGCCAAACTTGAGAAGTGTCTGTGTCATGTACCGGCAGGACAGGAGGTGGATTCTCTGGACCAGAGAGGCGATGGTGCGGGTTGTACTAAAGGACCGGTTCTAAGCAGTTACTGGTCTTCACCAGAGCCCGCCGCAAGGCGGGATGGATTTGATGCGGCGGTAACTACCAGGTCGTGTCCCCTAGTAACAACTCGACCTCTCTGGCAGCTGATAAGGCGTGGTACACAGGGAGAAGGCAAGAGCGTAGTCGGACATAGCAGAGGTCAGGGCAGGCGGCAAGGTTCAAAGGCGAGTAGACGGTAGCAACGGGTTCGGCAACAGGCAAGGCAAACTAACACAGTGGAACACTTTCTCTGAGGCACAAGGTACAAAGATCCGGCAGGAAGCTGTGGGAGGAGAAGGTATAAATGGGCAGTGCACAGGTGCAGACGAATTAAGTCAGCACTGCCTCTTACAAACCTTAACCCTTAATAACCCCTTTGGACCAGGCACCAATCACTGGTGCACTGGTCCTTTGAATCTAAGAGTCCCGGCGCGCGCGCGCCCTAGAGAGCGAGGACGCACACGCCGAGACACTGGAGTGCTACCTGGGTGCATACGCTGTGAGCGCTCCGAGGCCAGCAGGGGACCCGGAGCGCTCAGCGTAACAGTACCCCCCCCTTTGGTCTCCCTCCCTTTTTGGTACCAAAGAACTTGCGGATGAGACTGCGGTCCAGGATGTTCTCCTCCGGCTCCCATGACCTCTCCTCAGGACCACAGCCCTCCCAGTCGACCCAAAAAAATCTTTTCCCCCGGGAGATCTTGGTCGCCAAGATCTCCTTGACAGAGAATATATCGGAGGTATCGGCGACAGGGGTGGGAGAAACAAGCTTGGGAGAAAAACGGTTAAAGACAGCAGGTTTAAGAAGGGAGACATGGAAGGAGTTATGGATTCGGAGGGAGGGAGGAAGATGGAGCTGATAAGAAACTTGATTGATACGACTCTTGATTTTATAGGGTCCCAAGAAAGGAGGGCCCAACTTGTAACTTGGGACCCTAAATAGGATGTACCTAGAGGAGAGCCACACCTTGTCACCCGAGCGAAATTCCGGAGGAGATCTGCGTCTCTTGTCAGCTTGAACCTTCATACGGGCGGAAGCCTTGAGGAGAGCAGTGTGGGTTTCTCGCCAGATGAAGGAAAAATCCTGTACAAGACCGTCAACGGCAGGTACAGAAGAAGGAGTGGGAGACTGCGGCAGAGGTGGAAGAGGATGACGGCCAAAAACTACAAAGAAATCAGACTTGTTAGAGGCAGAGGATTGTTTGTAGTTGCAGGAGAACTCCGCCCAGGGAAGTAGATCAGCCCAGTCGTCATGGCGTGAGGATACAAAGTGACGCAGATAGTCACCCAAAATTTGATCCCGAGCTGAGCACATAGAGCCCTCCAGAATTTGGAGACGAATTGTAGCCCACGATCCGAGACAATATGTTTGGGAAGGCCATGGAGACGGAAGATGTGTTGGAAAAATTGTTTGGCCAACATGGGGGCAGAGGGTAGACCGTGCAGGGGTACAAAGTGAGCCATCTTGGAGAAGCAATCCACCACGACCCAAATAACGGACTTGCCATGGGAGGAGGGAAGATCTGTAATAAAGTCCATGGCGATGTGAGACCAGGGAACTTCAGGAATAGGTAGAGGCAATAGGAGACCCGCTGGTTTCTGGCGAGGCGATTTATCCCGGGCGCAAATCATACAGGCCTGAACGAAGTCCGAGACATCTTTCTCCAGAGAAGACCACCAGTACCTTTGGGAGATTAGTTGGAGAGACTTTTGCACCCCTGGATGACCGGCAAAAGGGGAGGCGTGGCCCCACTTGAGAATTCGCAGCCGCTGACGTGGAGGTACGTAGGATTTGCCAGGAGGAAGAAGGCGCAGGTCCACAGGGAGCGACTGTAATAAGGCGTTCTGGAGGGATAATATATCGAGGTGTTAACTCGTCGTCCACCACATCAGAGGAGCGAGACAGAGCATCTGCCCTAATGTTCTTACAAGCCGGACGGAAATGGATCTCAAAATTAAAGCGGGCGAAGAACAGAGACCAACGAGCCTGACGGGGATTTAATCTCTGAGCAGACTGGAGATAAGCCAGGTTCTTGTGGTCCGTGAAGATGTACACAGGATGTGTGGCACCCTCAAGTAAATGTCTCCATTCCTCCAGTGACAATTTAATAGCCAGCAGTTCCCTGTCCCCAATGGAGTAATTTCTCTCTGCGGAAGAGAATGTTTTTGAAAAGAAGCCACAAGTAGAAGTCTTGCCCCGGGAAGACTTTTGGGTGAGGACAGCTCCGGCTCTCACCGAGGAGGCATCCACTTCAAGAGAGAAAGGCTTGGTGGAATCTGGTCTAGAGAGAACGGGTGCAGAGGCAAAGGCGGATTTCAGGGACTGGAAGGCTTCCTCGGCTTGGGAAGGCCAGGATTTGGGGTTAGCTCCTTTTCTTGTGAGGGCCACGATAGGAGCTACCAGAGTGGAATAGTGAGGGATGAATTGCCTGTAGTAATTCGCAAAGCCGAGAAATCTTTGTATGGGTCGGAGACCAGAGGGGCGTGGCCAATCCAGAACCGCCGAGGGCTTGGCTGGGTCCATTTGAAGTCCTTGGGCTGAGATAATGTATCCCAGGAAAGGCAGGGAGGTCCGTTCAAAAAGAAATTTTTCAAGTTTAGCGTACAGGCGATTTCTCCTAAGACGAGTAAGAACTTGTTGCACATGGACCCTGTGTTGATCCAAATTGGAGGAAAAGATGAGGATATCATCCAGGTATACGACCACGCAGGTGTAAAGTAAGTCCCTGAAAATATCATTGACGAATTCCTGGAAGACAGCAGGTGCGTTGCAGAGGCCGAAGGGCATCACCAAATACTCAAAATGCCCGTCCCTTGTGTTAAAGGCGGTCTTCCATTCGTCTCCCTCACGGATACGGATCAGATTATAGGCCCCTCGAAGGTCCAATTTAGTGAAGATCTTAGCCCCTCGGAGACGATCAAATAGCTCAGAGATTAGAGGCAGAGGGTAACGGTTCTTGATGGTAATTTTATTAAGACCTCTGTAGTCAATGCAGGGGTGGAGGGAGCCGTCTTTTTTTGTCACGAAGAAAAAACCGGCCTCAGCAGGAGAAGAAGATTTTCTTATGAATCCTCTCTGTAGGTTCTCACGTATATAGTCGGACATGGCAAGAGCCTCAGGAGGTGAGAGAGGATAAATTCTGCCCCGAGGTGGAGTAGAACCGGGTATCAGGTCGATCGGGCAATCATAGGATCGGTGAGGAGGAAGGACCTCAGCTTGTTTCTTGCAGAAGACATCCGCGAAGGAATGGTATGGCTTGGGCAGCCCAGAAGGCGGAGAAACTTGCGGGTTCTGTTTGACCAGAGCAGGCTTGAGACAGCGGTCCGAACAGGAGGAACCCCAACGCAGGATCTCACCGGTGGACCAATTCAGGACAGGACTATGACGTTGAAGCCACGGCAGACCCAGGAGGAGTTCGGAGGAACAGAAGGGAAGGACAAAGAACTCTATAGTCTCGGTATGAAATATTCCGATGTCCATCTGCAGAGGCTGGGTACGGAACTGCACGGTGGCAGAGAGTCTCTCACCGTTAACAGTAGAGATGAAAAACGGCTTGGGTAGACGGATTACTAGAATACGGTACTTGTCAACCAAGGAAGCGTGAATGAAGTTGCCAGCTGAACCGGAATCCAAGAAGGCGGCTGCAGAGAAAGAGGACTTGGAAGAGATGATCAACTGCACGGGTATGATGAGACGTGGAGAGGAAGAATCCACACCTAGCAACGCCTCTCCCACGTTTACTAGGTGCGAGCGTTTCCCGAACGCGGTGAACGGAGAGGACAATCTCTAAGGAAGTCAGGTGTGACCGATCCACCTGCATGGCTTCCACAGCGGAAAACCCAGTAGCGGGTTGAGGTGGACGCAGAAAAATGGGAGCCAGACGAGGAAAGCGTCTAGGACGAGCTTTTTCCTCTTGTCTTTCGGCGAAACGTTTGTCTATCCTAGTGGCCAGCAAGATGAGGTCACTAAGAGTGGAAGGAAGCTCACGTGCAGCCAGAACGTCCTTTACTTCACTGTTAAGTCCCTTCTTGAAGGTGGCGCAAAGGGCTTCATTGTTCCAGTTCAGCTCAGAGGCCAGGGTGCGGAACTGAATGGCATAGTCACCCACGGAAGAACCTCCTTGGGTCAAATTTAGTAAGGCAGTCTCTGCGGAGGTAACCCGGGCAGGCTCCTCAAAAACATTCCGGAACTCTAGGCAGAAGCTCTGGATGGAAGCGGTGGCAGGATCTGCGCGGTCCCATAGTGGTGTAGCCCAGGCCAGGGCCTTCCCGGACAAAAAACTGAGAATAAAGGCTACCTTGGCTCGCTCAGAAGGAAACTGGTCGGACAGAAGCTCAAGGTGGAGAGAGCACTGCGACAAGAACCCACGGCACTGCTTAGGATCTCCGTCATATTTGTCTGGTAGGGACAAACGGATTCTGGAACCGGTGGCAACTGCAGGCGGAGGTGATGCAGCAGGAGCAGACGGAGGAGCTGGCTGTTGCTGAGAAGGCAGGAGCTGCTGCAACATAGCGGTCAACTGGGCCAGCTGTTGACCCTGCTGGGCCACAATAGTGGTGAGGTCCGCTAGGCTTGGCAGGGGAACATCAGCGGGATCCATGGGCGGATCTAACTGTCACGTACCGGCAGGACAGGTAGTGGATCCTCTGGACCAGAGAGGCGATGGCGCGGGTTGTACTAAAGGACCGGTTCTAAGCAGTTACTGGTCTTCACCATAGCCCGCCGCAAGGCGGGATGGATTTGCTGCGACGGTAACTACCAGGTCGTGTCCCCTAGTAACAACTCGACCTCTCTGGCAGCTGATAAGACGTGGTACACAGGGAGAAGGCAAGAGCGTAGTCGGACGTAGCAGAGGTCAGGGCAGGCGGCAAGGTTCAAAGGCGAGTAGACGGTAGCAACGGGTTCGGCAACAGGAAAGGCAAACTAACACAGTGGAACGCTTTCTCTGAGGCACAAGGCACAAAGATCCGGCAGGAAGCTGTGGGAGGAGAAGGTATAAATGGGCAGTGCACAGGTGCAGCCTAATTAAGTCAGCACTGCCTCTCACAAACCTTAACCCTTAATAACCCCTTTGGACCAGGCACCAATCACTGGTGCACTGGCCCTTTGAATCTAAGAGTCCCGGCGCGTGCGCGCCCAGGAGAGCGAGGACACACACGCCGAGACACTGGAGTGCTGCCTGGGGGCATACGCTGTGAGCGCTCCGAGGCCAGCAGGGGACCCGGAGCGCTCAGCGTAACAGTCTGTTTGAAGTAAAGGAATTGCCTTTTCTGGGGTACATTATTTCAGAAAGGGGATTGGCTATCAATCCATCCAAACTTTCTGCTGTCTTGGATTGGCCTCAGCCTAAGGATCTGAAGGGATTGTAGCGTTTCTTAGGCTTTGACAACTTCTACCGCAAGTTTATTAGGAATTTTTCTTCTGTACT
Organism: Bufo gargarizans; assembly: GCF_014858855.1. Lineage (NCBI taxonomy): Eukaryota > Metazoa > Chordata > Amphibia > Anura > Bufonidae > Bufo > Bufo gargarizans. The sequence goes on from NC_058084.1 coordinate 130,856,273, forward strand.
AGTATCTCTCACAAACCTCACTAAGAAGGGAGCTAATCCCTCAAAGTGGACGAGAGAGGCAGGTAAAGCCTTTGAAAAGCTAAAGCAGGCTTTTTGCACTGCGCCAAACCTTACTCACCCAGACACTTCCCGACCTTTTGTCCTTAAGGTTGACGCCTCCGAGGTCGGGATTGGGGCAGTTTTCACAGTATTCTGGGGTCCCTGAGACCTTCTTCTCTCAGAAACTTTCTCCTGCTGAGCTTAATTATGACATCGGCAATAGAGAGCTTCTGGGAGTAAAATTAGCTTTTCAAGAGTGGAGACATTGGTTAGAGGGTGCGGAACATCCCATTACAGTTTACACTGACAACAAGAATTTAGAGTACCTAGAGAGTGCCAAGAGACTCAACTCCCGACAAGCCCGGTGGGCACTGTTCTTCATCCGCTTAAATTTTCGTCTCACTTATAAGCCGGGTTCTAAAAATGTGAAGGCAGATGCCCTGTCCTGCCGCTTTCCTGATGCTGCTTCCGTCCTGGGCTCTGAACCAGAAACTATTCTTCTGACTAAATGTTTTCTAGCCACCCTAGGGGCCACAGTGTTAACATACGACTTGTCCTCTCTTCTCGAGCCTTCACAGGCAGAGGGTCCTTATAACAAGCCCAATGGTTGATGGTTTGTGCCAGTTAACCTTCAGTTTAGGTTATCCAACAGCTTCACGACTCCAAGTCTGCCGGGCATCTGGGGGTTAAGAAAACACTTTCCCTGGTTAAACGCCACATTTGGTGCCCTAATATGTCCTTAGATGTTAAGGCCTACATCCAGGCATGTAGTGTGTGTGCTCGGTATAAACCGTCTTGGTCCGCCCTTTCTGGTACTTTGCTCCCATTGCCCATTCCTCAGGCTCCATGGACTCATATCTCCATGGACATCATCACAGATTTGCCAAGGTCTTCTGGTAGTATGGTAATCTGGGTAGTAGTGACCCATTTTAGTAAAATGGCTCATTTCATCCCACTTCCCGGATTGCACTCGGCCAGAGAATTGGTAGATCTGTTCTTGAACCACGTCTTTCGATTACACGGAGCACCCATGATATTGTGTCAGATAGAGGTGTTCAATTCATCTCTCGATTCTGGCGTTCTTTCTACTCCCGTTGGGTTTACATTTTTCTTTTGGATTTCACCCAGAGACCAACGGTCAGACAGAAAGAACTAATCAGACCCTGGAGCAGTATCTCCGATGCTTCGTGTCAGACTGCCAGGAGGAATGGGCCTCGCATCTACCCTTCACGGAGGTGGCTTATAACAACTCTGAGCATGCTTTCTCTAAGATGTCTCCGTTCAGGTGCGTGGGGGGCAGGGATCCACGACTCTCTTCTCTGACCGGGTTCTCCACTAAGCAGGCATTTAACTCTAGCCCTTTCCATGACATTTTTAGAGCCATTTTAGTGCTCCAAAGTTCGAGTCCCCATTGACTTCAATGGGTTTCGGGGTCAAGTTCGGGTCAAGTCCGAGTCCAGAACTCAAACTTTTTTGTGAAGTTCGTCCGAACCCGTCGAACCTGAACATCTAGATGTCCGCTCAACTCTTCCCGTGACGCATCCTGTCATCTGGCAAGTGTGCACAGCGATTTAAAGCACGGATTGGGACTACACCTGGCTTCCCCTCGTTTTCGCATTCCTGTTATTTGTTACCAGTGAAGTTTGCCTGGACATTGTTTATTTTCTTTTGAATAAACCCCTTGCTTCATCTACACTGGTCTGTCTCGTTGGTGCCTTGCATTACAGTCTTTTTTTCTTCTCTTTTTTTTTTGTCCCCTTAGGGGACTTGAATATGCAATCTTTGCATCACTTCTTCTATACACTGCAATACATTATCATTGCAATGTATGAAAGACTCGCTATATTTCCATGGAGTATTGCCACCTGCAGTCTCAATAACTACATCTGTAATTGTCTAGGATTCTTCAGAGAGACAGAGGCTATTACAGAGAAGAATAAGCTTTCCTGACATCCATGCAGGGAAGATGTCCAGACCTCTTGAGTGCTCCCAGGGAAAGCTGCATCAGATGCTGGTATCACAATTGACCATGGCACCTGAGCGGTTAAATCAGAATAGCAGAATCTCAGGGGCCATGAAGCCCACTCCATAGCTTGTGCCATGTTTAAAGACCCTACCGCCAACATCAGTGGCAGTAGGGCAGCGGTTGAACTAATCTATAAGAATGCTTTGAAACAAACTGCCTCCTTCACCTGTAGTCCATACAGAGCAACTTTTGTTGCTATCAGTTTAGACATTATGGATGTGTATTGAGTTATTTTGAAGGCACACCAATTTTACACTGTTATACAAGATGTACACTGACTACTTTACATTGTATCAAAGTGTCATATCTTCAGTTTTGTCCCATGAAACATATAATAAGATTATATCTTTTATAAATGAGAGGGGGGACTCACTTTTGTGAGATACTGTACCTCTCATTCTAAGGAAGTGTCCCACTAGTATAGCTTTAATTACCCGTGGATAGCATGATGAAGTAGAGTGCAGCAAGGTTTTCGTTGATGTTTCCTTCTAGAACATATCCATGCAATGGAAACCTCCCTCATCTACAGTAATCATAATGCCAAGCAAGTCAACTTGATGATGACTATATTGCCTTGTCAATTTGATGTTAAAGAAGTTGGCCACTTTCTGGATACTGTTGACCAATGTATATATAAGATGACTATATTCCACTTGCTAATATAGCTCTTCTTGATTTTTTCCATCTCAAACCGATTGTTGTGTCGTTCACATGTGCGGGGACTGTGAGAGTAAAACTGGTGGGACAGCCAACTGAGATCCAATACACATGCACCAACTGTACTTTTGCTGGTGCATGTGTGAGTTTTCAGGGCCAGGAATTGGAACAGTGAGGATGCCTAGCCTTGTCAATCAGTGGGAGTGGTAAAGGGTGAAAGGCAGAGGTGAAGTGGTGCCCTGAGGGGCTAGTATAACTCCTAAATGCTCCAGGCACTACATTATCATCATTAATGATGGGCGAATCGAAGTTGATGAAGTGGAATTCAATCCGAATTTCAGGAAAAATTTGATTTGCATCGAATCTGAATTTCCTCACGCTTCGTTGTAAAGAATCGCATTTTTTTCCTAAAATAGCTGCTGCGCGTGTTAGGACATGAAGCAAGGTACTCTTGGAACAAGGGATCACCAACAATGCCATGAATGCAGCCAATCAGCAGCCAGCCAGCCCTGTGATGTCACAGCCCTATAAATAGCCTCAGCCATCTTGGATTCAACCATTTTCCAGTGTACTTAGTCCAGGGAGAGATGTCAGCAGACGCTAGGGACAGTGGTAGAAAATACATAAAAACTTTTAATATGCTATATAGAAGTTCAGGGAAAGGATAGGGAGGAATCACTCCACAGTATTGAAGCAGAACAGGGTTCAGTAGGGGAGTTTACAGCCTGAGTAATAGGAACAATCCTATTACACCCTGCTGCAGTGACTACGGATCCAAATTGCCATTCTACCGCTCTGTAATTCTAGCAAACCGTTCTTGTTATTGGGTGCAAGTGCTGTTTGATACAGCCATTAACAGGGTTTATTGCAAGAAAATAATTCTATGTTATTTGCCCTTGTGCGGTGCAGTTATATGTTCTAAAGCATTTTTTGGCTTGTATTAGTGGGGAAAAAGGGCTTATTAGCCGTTGTGTGCTGAACTGAGAAAATTACTGTTTTTGGCGTGTATTAGTGGCAAAAAAATATTTATTATTTGCCGTTCAGCAGTGCAGTTATATGTTCTAAAGCAGGGCTGGCCAACCTGCGGTTCTCCAGCTGTTGTAAAACTACAATTCCCACCATGCCATGCTGTAGGCTGATAGTTGTAGGCTGTCTGGGCATGCTGGGAGTTGTAGTTTTGCAACAGCTGGAGAGCCGCAGGTTGGCCAGCCCTGTTCTAAAGCCTTTTGTGGCATGTATAAGGGCCTAGTTGCCGTTCAGCGGTGCAGTTATATGTTCTTAAGCCCTTTTTGGAGTGTATTAGTGGCAAAATATATATATATATTTGCCGTTCAGCGGTGCAGTTATATGTTCTAAAGCCTTTCATGGAGTGTATAAGTGGAAAAGAGTAAAGGCCTATTTGCCGTTCAGCGGTGCAGTTATATGTCCTAAAGCCCTTTTTGGCATGTATTAGAGGCAAAAAATATATATATTTGCCGTTCAGCAGTGCAGATATATGTTCTAAAGCCCATTTTGGTGGGTATTAGTGGCAAAAAAATATATGTTTGCCATTCAGTGGTGCAGTTATATGTTCTAAAGCCTTTTGTGGCGTGTATAAGTGGAAAAAAGTAAAGGCTTATTTGTCGTTCAGCAGTTCAGTTATATTTTCAAAAGCCTTTTTTGGCGTGTATTAGTGGGAAAAAAAGGGCTTATTAGCAGTTGTGTGGTGAAGTGAGAAAATTACTGACTTTTTTGGCTGTTATAATTTCCTTTTATTTATTTATTTGATCTAACAGTATGTGAGAGAAGTGCCAGGGGCTGCACAAGGGAGTGGCAGAGGCCTAAATGTTTCTGGCGCAGGCACAGGTCGCAGCAGAGTAAGAGGGCATGGCAGCAGGAGTAGCAGCGAGAGGCCTGAGCTCCGGGTGTCATCTAGCGGTCCTAACTTGACCAGCAACCCAGCGGTTCTTGAATGGTTGACTCGATCTTTGACTTCGTCGCAAGTGACATCAGACACCCCTAGCCAAGAGTCAGTGGGTTCATCAGACACAACCCTTAGTTGGCATGGCCCTGGAGCAGGCCCTGTGCCCTCACCTGTCCTCAACCTGCCTCTGTCTTTTTCTGTTCCCTCAGCCAGACAAGTATTGTATGCTGTGGGCTCAGTTCCACTATACAGCGAGGACGAGCTACTGGAGGACAATCAGCAGATACTGGCCAGCCAAAATGTGGAGGAGACATCTGCCGCTTCCTCCGGTAGGTGGGCAAGTAGTGATGAGGAGAGTGGCGTGGGAGCTGGTGGTGCAAGCGGTCAAGCTCCTGACCCACAGACTGTTGAGGAGGACATCAGTGATGTGCAGACAATACTCGATGATGATGTAGCTGATCGCACTTGGGAGCTGGGTGAATTAGGGGCTTCATCATCATCTGGAAAAGAGGGTGGAAATTTGCCTTTGGCCAGGAGTCAGCAGGATGGCAGCAGTGGAAGGTCAGGAGCCAAACATGCCCGAGGAAGACCACCTGCATCGCAGGAGCCTACCTTCCCAGAAAGTAGTGGTGCAGGAGTTCACAGAAATAACGGCGGTAGCAGTCAGTCAGTGCGGAGTGTTGGGGGTAAAATCATATAACCTGATCCATTGAGGGGATCAAAGGGATTAAAACTTAACATTTAATGGTGATCAATTAGAAAAATGGCACAAAAGAGGAAACATATACATAAATAGACAGGCCCGGAAGGGCCAGACACACTTGTACGAATATACCCCAGTGTGGGAAATGGAACGTTCTCACCCAAATAGTTGATAGGTGAACCGATCTCTGTAGATGGAACCTCCGTGACAGGGTCGCAGGTAAGGAGTCCGGTTCAAGGCGGGTGCTGGTTCCAGGAGTGCGTGCAATGAGGATGGTACCACAAGTACTAGACGGTAGGCCGGGTCGGGAAAGATAATTCCCTAGTGTATCCCTGAAAAAGGGGAGGGGCTAGTCGACCCTACCTACCTATACGGAGTGCTTGCTCCGCAAGGAGCGACCCCGTCCGGATACCAAGCCCTGGTGGGGCCGGTGTCCCTAATGAGCCCTAGCAGTGTCCCGACGTGTCACGTTTCAGTTTGGATTAACGCATCAGGGGACGTGAAAAAATGGGCTAGCAGGCACTATTGTGCCTGAAAGGCGAAAAAAAGCTGTTGGCTAGACCTATAACGGGGGCTAGCCATAGAAGTGGGAGCTTAGGCAGTAAAATAGAGAAAATATTTGGAACTGCCGAAAGGTCCAGTGGGGCCTAATCAAACTCCGGGTACAGTGGCCAGGCCAGTGGGACCGGACCACCAAAAATCCTAAACACAGGACCGCAGGTGCTGGTTGGCCAGTGGGCTGTCCAGATACACCAGCAGGGACGCCAAATGCTGTCAGCCCCCCTTTTTCATACCCTTGATTTGGGCCTCACTGTGACCGCATTTGGCGTCCCTGCTGGTGTATCTGGACAGCCCACTGGCCAACCAGCACCTGCGGTCCTGTGTTTAGGATTTTTGGTGGTCCGGTGGGGCCTGGCCACTGTACCCGGAGTTTGATTAGGCCCCACTGGACCTTTCGGCAGTTCCAAATATTTTCTCTATTTTACTGCCTAAGCTCCCACTTCTATGGCTAGCCCCCGTTATAGGTCTAGCCAACAGCTTTTTTTCGCCTTTCAGGCACAATAGTGCCTGCTAGCCCATTTTTTCACGTCCCCTGATGCGTTAATCCAAACTGAAACGTGACACGTCGGGACACTGCTAGGGCTCATTAGGGACACCGGCCCCACCAGGGCTAGGTATCCGGACGGGGTCGCTCCTTGCGGAGCAAGCACTCCGTATAGGTAGGTAGGGTCGACTAGCCCCTCCCCTTTTTCAGGGATACACTAGGGAATTATCTTTCCCGACCCGGCCTACCGTCTAGTACTTGTGGTACCATCCTCATTGCACGCACTCCTGGAACCAGCACCCGCCTTGAACCGGACTCCTTACCTGCGACCCTGTCACGGAGGTTCCATCTACAGAGATCGGTTCACCTATCAACTATTTGGGTGAGAACGTTCCATTTCCCACACTGGGGTATATTCGTACAAGTGTGTCTGGCCCTTCCGGGCCTGTCTATTTATGTATATGTTTCCTCTTTTGTGCCATTTTTCTAATTGATCACCATTAAATGTTAAGTTTTAATCCCTTTGATCCCCTCAATGGATCAGGTTATATAATTCATTCAAATTGGGATTTTTGGTCAAGAATCCAAGCTTGACCCGTGCACTTGTTATATATTGGGGGTAAAATCACCTACTTGGCGGTGTGGAAGTTTTTTGTTAAGCCACCGGAGGAGATGAACATGGCCATTTGTAGACTCTGTGGGCAGAAGGTGAAGCGTGGCCAGGGTACCAATGTTGGCACAATGGCCCTGCATCAACATATGCAGAGTCACCATAAAGTGGCCTGGGAGAATCGTGTCTCCGATGTGGTGCTCCAGCCTGCCGCAGCAACCACTGCATCACCCAGTGGCACGCTCCTGATTTCAGGCAGTCAAGGCTCCACCACCTCAGTCGAAGGGAGCTGTCTATCCTTCCCATCATCTACTGGTCCTCATGCTCCTGCTCCTCATCCTCCTACTCCTCGTCAGTCATTTCGTTAGTAGTCATTCACCGACACGATTGCCAAGAGACAGCACAACACGTGTGGTCCTCCTCATACTGCTTCCACCTCAGCACTATGTCATAGGTCCACTCTGTGGACTTCTCATGCTGTTCCCACCCTCCCCACTTCATGACTGGGCCACTATTTTGCCTTTCGGCCTGGATGATATCATTATTTATTTGACCCTTCTTCTGATCTGTCAGAAGGAAGAAAAAATTTGACTCGCAACGGATCCTGTCTATGTAACAGCTGTAAGGCCTGCATGACATGGTCCCTATTTTGCATCAGAATTGGCTTATGATTTGGTAGCCAAAAGCAGGAGTGGGTACAAAACACAGAAGACATGCAAATATTCCATTCACTTGTCATCTCTGTTTTGGATCCTGGTTTTATTTTATTTAGCAATACGGACTACCTACCAAATGCTGACCGACTGAAGGCGGATGCTCTACAGATCTGTTTTTTGGGGGTTATTGTTCTGACGGATCAGAGGAAGGGAAAAATAATCAGTGATGTCAACACAAACTTACTGCTGACACCCTCTCCACTCTGTCGGGGGGGCTCTACTTGTATAAGCCTTTAAAGAGGTTGTCCAGTTCCAAAATCAAAAAATGTTATGTGCTCCTAACACCCCTCACCATGCCTTCATATGCCCCCAATACCTGTTTTTCATGTCCGAGCTTTGCTTCCCCCCTGGAAGACATCACATTTTTCTGGCAGATCTGTTTACTTTCTCCCCTTCTTGTTTTGTTGAATACATAACTTTATTGATACACAAGCCTGGCTGCACTGCACAGAGATGAGTCACAGGCTGGACACTCCCCCACTCTGCTCTGCCTGCAGCAACTACTCCATCTATAACTCCTGTGTCTATCTTTCTACAGCCAGACATGAATCTACTTCTCACCCAGTGTCTAAATCCCATTACTGACCGTCCACAGGCACTGCCCTCACATTGTGGAGTGCCCATGCGCTAAACATGCTAATGATCCAACAGGTTTACAATATGCAGCAAAACAGTCAATGAAGAGCGATTGGAGGGGGAGATATTTTATTTAAAAAATGTTGATATATGAATCCAGAATGATTTATGAATTTGGATGGATGGCACCTTCGCGACTCAATTCAGAAATGGAGATTTCTGGCTTTCTGGAATAGGGTTGGTGTGAGGTTTACACGAAATGGCGCTGCCCGGCTGTTTTCCAGCGCTGCAACATGTCTTGCATCCTCCCATAAGCCCTATACCAACTGGAGATAACCATAATCCTCAGTCAATTTTGCGATTTTTTTTATTTTTATTATTATTCTTTATTATTATTATTTATTTATTTTTTTGTTTATCTATTTTATTTAGTTTCTTATGTTAAAATTCATATTGTAATTATACAGTATGTAAGAAGAAAATGATGAATGAAGCATGAACCGCAATGTGTGAATAGGATCTAAGTATATGCTTTAAGCGATATGTGAATTCATTATATGGAAGACAGCGGCTCATATATGGCTGTTTGAAAAAGAGCCGGTCATTTTTTACTAAAAGTTATAGAGATTGCCCAAGATTTTTTTTTTAAGTGCCTGAGAGCAGCTAGCAGGTGGAACAAAGTGAAATGAAGGAAAATGGACAATCACCTTTAAAATGTCCTGCCACTCTCTGGCCACTGCTCCATTTCCCACCAATCCAATCCTAATACATGAACAGCACGTGATTGCTGAAACCTGTGCAGTGGTTAGTTGCAATGGTCATGAGAATGATGAATGACACATGATGGCTGCAGGCATAGGGGAGATAAGAGTGGTGGACATTTAAGAGATAAATATTTTTTTTTTTTCTTTACAGACCCCTACTCTCTGCCACTTGGACAACCTATTGCCATTATAACAGGAATTTTCAAATCAGTAAATGGTATGGTAAAACATAGTTACATACTCATAGTTAAAGAGGACCTTTCACTACTGTACAAACTAAAAACTAACTAGATCAGTGGGCAGAGCGGCGCCCAGGGGTCCCCCTGTACTTACTAGTGTCAAAACCACCCTAAATTAGGGCATTTTAGATACACTCTGGTGTTCCAGATCAATGTACCCCCCCCAGGGGTTAATATCCACGCGTGGCTGAGAGACTGGACACTGACACAGAAGTTGGTCAAAGCAATCTCTAACTTTATTACATGGACTAAGCGTTTATGAATCTTCAGAAGAGGGCAGTCCTCTCTGAGGCTAAAACATTGTTTCATTGGTCAAAAAGGAAAAAGTGATAAGAGAAACAGAGATAACACTTCAACATCTGCGCAGTGAGTACCACTTTGGAATGTGAACTAATGTAAACATCTGGTTACCATCGCCATTTTGTAATGGAGTTTATTCTAACAAGAATACTGCCTACGTCATATGTGACACTTTAAAGAGGTGCTTCTCTATAGGCAGTGAATAATATATACATATCATCAAGCCATATGATTGGCTTACGCATTCCACCTGTTCATGCATAAGGCAATGCCTGACACTCTATGGAACACATGTAAAAGATGAGAAATCAGACACTTCCCACAGCACAGCTCTTTGCCCCCCCTCTCTCTCCTTTCCAGTCTTGAAACAAAGAGGGGGGTGGGTGGGCACTTGGAAGTAGAAAAAGTTAACTCATTACAATCCTAGATTTACAAAATATAGAATAAAATTCACCCATCTTTAACAGTCCCCCCTTGAATTTCATTCTCTCCCTAAACCTAAACATCTGTCCCAATGCTCCGCCTCCTCTTCACCAGCTTCCACGACAAGCCATTCCTAGCGAACAGCCTCCCGTGACACTGGATTTGAGCACGGGGAAGTCAGATGATCTTTCCCTAACTGGCGTTGACATTATATGGGGGGACTAGAGGTCATCAGTGCTCCTGATTTTCTGGATCGAAGTTTTCATACAATTTTTCCATATTCTTTTGAGTCATGATCAACAGTCACACAAGGGAAAACCAGTCTCAACACTTCCGTGAAATCAATCCAATTATGCTTTTCTTTGAGCTTCACTGTGCTTGTGGTCAACAACACTCGGAATGGACCATCAAACCAGGGTTTTGGGACTTTTCTAACGTGTCTTTTCCTACCACCCAATCTCCAGACACAAGTGGGTGGGTTCCTGGTATTTTATCAAAACCTGGAAGTGAAGCAAAAACTCGAAAATGTACTTTAGTCAAATGCTTATATAAAACTGATCACATAATCTGTCAGACAACCATGTTGCATCTGGAGCTGCTGTGGGAAGTAAAATCCTATTCTAGGGGCCGACCCAAAAAGGACCTTATAGGGACAAGGCCTGTCTCACGGTTAGGCGTATACCTTACTAAAAGAGGGCTACCAGCAGGTACTCTATTAAGACTTTAAATCGTTAACTTAGTGTCCCGTTCAGTTCCTTTTCCCTACTCTACTGCTGCTTTGTGGATGGTACGAAGCATGTAAGGCCTGTCCTACACCCAAAACCTTCGTCATCTCCTGCATCACTTCACCTGTGAAGTGAACACCTGTGTCACTTTCAATGATCTAAGGTACCCCATACTTGCACACAACTTCAGCCATAATCTTCTTTACTTCTTTGGGTACGGTTTTGGCCATCCTGAAAACAAGTCATCACATATCAATACATACTCATACATGCCCACCTTGGATATTTGAAGGTAGTCTGCAAACGTTGAAACAGATACAAAAAGCAAGACGTGTTTCTTGGGTACCTTAACCACCTTGACCATGTTGTTCTGGGCACAAACCATTTATCCTTAAGTATGTCTGACTGTTACAGTGCTGAACCCTGGTGCGTACCATATGCTACGTACTAAATCACACATAGCAGTTTTTGTCTGGTGCATCACTCCATGGGTTGCCTGTGCCATCGTGGAGTAGAGGGACCTGGGAAGGTAAAGTTGCCCTTCTTATTTGTCGTCCCCCCTTTTTCATCCACCAGTCCCTTTCCTCCTTCCCCAGGGTTCTGTAAGGTCTTAAGAACTTTCGGGAGACAGGAGGAGTTATTTCAGGGACCTGAACTGTGGCCACTTAAGACAGGGGTCTGCTTAGGTAATTTGGCAGCCATCTTTGCCGCCTGATCTGCTGTGGCTTTCCCCTTTGCCTCCTCTGCATCTGTTTACAGTGGCCTTTCGTTGCCATCACCCCTCATGTTAGTGACACGAGGGCTTCCATCAGAGACCTCACTGCTTCCCCATTTTCGATGGGTTTACCTGAAGCGATCAAGGAGTCTCTGGCTTTCCATATGGGCCCATAGTCATGGGCTATCCCAAAGCACACCTGGAATCAGTGTAAATGGTGGCTGTTTTCCCATCTGCATATCTGCAAGCCATCTTCAGAGTCTTTGAGCTCCACTTCTGAGCAGACAAGTGTGGTAGTTCACGTTTAATCACCACTGCCCAACCTGTGTAGTACCTGCCATACCTCGATCCATCCACAAAGAGCACATGATCTAGATTACCTAATGACTGATTTACCAAATCCCACTACCTCTTGTGACATCATCTGCAAACAGTCAGGAGCCTCTTCCTTTGAATCTGAAAGAAAAGTTTAAAGTGCGGTGCCCTAACTCTTCCCTCCCCCCTTGGTCCAGAGGCAACAGGGTGGCTGGGTCCAAAGTATTACACCTTTGGAGAGCAACATTGAGGCAACAAAATGGAACAATAATGGGCAACAAAACAATCATTTGGATTGTACGTTCATGAGGATAGATGTAATATCAGCATCACTTTGTGGTTCAGAACTATCTCAGAGCTTTCATCAAGCATAGCTAGTACAACTACTACAGCTCTGATGCAGAAAGGGGCACCTCTGGCCACAGGATCAAGTCTGACTGAATATTATACTATGGGGCGTTATTGCTGGCCATGCAGTTGGGTGAGGACAGCTGAGTCATGGCCACTCACTTCATTAACAATACAATCTAAATGTAATAATCTGATAGGCTCAGTGTGGGGGAGCACAAAATTGCCAGTTCTAGGCACAAAAAACATCTACCGCCTCATCTGTGAGGCGGTAGGGACTAAAGGACAAATCAATCACAGTGGAGTGAGTAGGGGTAATGGGAACCTGAGCCGACAAGGTGTGTGTGTGCATTGGGCACGATGTGGGTGTTAGAAACTGTGGCTTCATTAACGGCATGTAGGTCATGTACCATCCAATGGTGAGTGGTTTGCTTTTCTCAGCTTCTGGGAGTACTGATACAAACATGGACCAGAGAATTTTATCACTAATGGCCAACAAACAAAGTTCTTGGTCGTGGAGGGCACCTGTAAGCTTCACAGTGCCGTCCTCCTGACGTGAGATACCAGCATGTACTTTTGCAAACAAATCTGCACCTAGGAGACAACAAGGGGCGTTACCAATGACCAGCAAACGGGCAAGCGCATCTTGGTTAGGGGCAAATCTAATATGGATGGTTTCTGTTGAAAAAAAGTGAGCGTACTACTTTCCCATCCACTTCTACCCAAAGGCTGGTGTCCTTGGAGAGTAAATCAGGGGAGGCCATGTTTGCTGTGCACAACTGTCTTGGCTGCTCCAGTATCAATCAAAAACGGGACTACTTCTTTATCACCCAGAGTGAGGGATATCCTTGGGCCAGACTGAATCTGCTAAAAATGTTTAAAGATAGAGCCGATACTGGATTTCCTGTTTCTTAATCTTGATCTAACTCCCCCCCCCCCTCACCTGTCTGTGTTCCCCTTATGACAAAAAACATGGGTGTCTGTGGGGACGGACAGTGATCCGGGCATGGTCAACATAGAATACAATCCTCTTGTGTGGTGTGGACGAGGAGTACCACACACAGCACAACACTCTCTCTTCTGGGATCTGGGTCCCACAGACTCTGCAGGCCCACCATAGGGTGGCAGACTTACTTTTACCTCACTTCAATGAGGCGTTTGACATCAGGGCTGAAGCAATGCCAAAGGAACACTACCTATGGTCGGCACCACTGAACCCCCCAATGCTGCTTGATGTTACTCTGCATTTTGGCTTACAGAAGTATCCAACTTTTCCTATCGCAGAATTAATAGACTGGAAAACAAAACAGGACTTCTCATCTTCCATGGGAGTGTCTTATAACTAGGGGATGGGCACAAGGGCTGTCGTTGTCTGTAACGTCCACCCCTATCCTCCTCCCTCCGCTCTGAGTCATCTAAGTCCACCCCCTTCAGTCGGACGCTATGGTTCTCCTTTTGTCCATCAGTAATGTGGCAGCTGCCCATCAGAACAGAGCTCTGATGTTTAGCACAACACTTAACGTAACTTCAAACATTGAAACAAACAGATCGGACAATACAGACATGAACACACAAAGGGCCCATAAGAAACTTTTCATTGACTTCAATTTAAAAATAAAATAAATAAATAAAAATGTACAGCTTGATCAATGCTGTTGGCACCAATAAAAACCCCAAAACTTCCAAGAAAAATAAAATAAAATCCTCAATGCGCATATTATTAAAAAAAACAAAACAAATATCGTACTCCATACACATTCATATACATTTTCATGTACTAATTTTCACAAACTGTTCATAACCACGCCCTCATACATAAAAACTGAATTGCATTCACAACTCTGCTGAAAACCTCCATCAGTCTTCACACACATTCGCCTCAATCACAACTCAAAGCCAGACCCATTCACATTCCACTGAATCATTTGTCTTCCAACCCACATTGTTTCATCCCAAAACTTGCAGCACAGACAAACACAGCTTTCCTGGAAACAGATAGCCACACCACACCCAGAATTGCTGATGGTCTGTCGCTGTAAGAGAATATACATGTTATCATACAGTCATTTTGTTAAAAGCTGGATTCCCACAGTACACTGCTTGGGAAGGAAGAAAGAAGAAAGAAGAAAGAAAATTATTGAACAATTCTTTGTCTTGTATAATATATTACACATCACTGACTCTGCATCATTCCCTCATTCCCTCCCACCTTTTTCCTTCGTCTGATCCTCTTATCTCAGGAATGTTTCTGTTGAGGTGGGGGTAGTGAGTCTCTGTAGCTCACACTGGATACAACACCTATCCGTTAACTGACCATCTTTTACTGCTGTAATCTCTAGGATATTCCCTAGTTAAACACACACATTTTATTAGGGTAACAAAACTTAACCGGTTCGTTTCTGAACATTTAACACAAGCGCCGTTCTGATTGCAGACACTGGGGCACTTTCTTTCTTTCTTGTTAATGCCATCAATTAACATCCTGACAACTCCCCCCTCAAAATCACGGGAGTTCTGATGCCCACAGTCTGTAAGCTCTAACTTCACAGATTCTTACAGATCTTCATCCCTGTTGCCAGGGGCGACCTCTGTCCGAGTCTACACTTTCTCTAACATTCTTTTTCACATTTTAACTTTCAATTCTTCCCTCACTACTAGCTAGGGGCTGTATTTTCTCCTTCATAATGCTGGGACTGACTGATATCAAAACAACAGTATTTCAGACTGACACACACACAAAACAGAGGAGTGATCAGCACCTTTAGCCCTTTCTTCCGCAGACAAAGGATTCACCCCCCCCTCTGGTTGGCTCAAATCTGACTATCACGTCTGACTAGTCAGCCGGGACTCCCCGCACGTCTTCCCCAAAACCAGGGGTCAGGCGGGCTCCGTCGCATCTTCCTGGGGTCAGGTCAGGTAGAAAATATCACCGCAGTCTTTCCCTTGATCAAAAGGTCATGAGAGGTTCTACCATCTTCCTAGGGTCAGGTCAGGTAGTCTCCGCAGTCTTCCATCAGATCAAGAGATCATACGGCTCTACGCATCTTCCTGGTCAGGTCAGCCGGAGTTCCTTGTCCCACACCTCGGCGCTATAGCGCCCCCTTCCCAACCAGGAGGTTACTGTTCCCTCCCTTTGTCTGTGGTTTTACCGTCTGTGCTCAATTCACTCCTCACATAAATCACAGACACACACAAAACATATACACACCAGAGTGATCTATCATTTCAGACTATTGGTTCAATAGACTCCAAGCTTTCAGCATTACAGCCGACTACTATACTTACATCGGTACCACCTCACAGCAGACTGAGCTATGTGAGCATGACGAAGTAACTAGCAGAAAGGCAGATGAGATAAAAAGTTTTCTCACCTTTCTTTGAGGTTGCAATCCTCTCTCCTCTGCCGTTCGTCAAGCTCAGGGGCCCGTCTTGTCAGCTGTCTGATGCTACATTCGCTCAGAGTCCCTTCATGGTCGCCATTTGTCAAAACCACCCTAAATTAGGGCATTTTAGATACACTCTGGTGTTCCAGATCAATGTACCCCCCCAGGGGTTAATATCCACGCGTGGCTGAGAGACTGGACACTGACACAGAAGTTGGTCAAAGCAATCTCTAACTTTATTACATGGACTAAGCGTTTATGAATCTTCAGAAGAGGGCAGTCCTCTCTGAGGCTAAAACATTGTTTCATTGGTCAAAAAGGAAAAAGTGATAAGAGAAACAGAGATAACACTTCAACATCTGCGCAGTGAGTACCACTTTGGAATGTGAACTAATGTAAACATCTGGTTACCATCGCCATTTTGTAATGGAGTTTATTCTAACAAGAATACTGCCTACGTCATATGTGACACTTTAAAGAGGTGCTTCTCTATAGGCAGTGAATAATATATACATATCATCAAGCCATATGATTGGCTTACGCATTCCACCTGTTCATGCATAAGGCAATGCCTGACACTCTATGGAACACATGTAAAAGATGAGAAATCAGACACTTCCCACAGCACAGCTCTTTGCCCCCCCTCTCTCTCCTTTCCAGTCTTGAAACAAAGAGGGGGGTGGGTGGGCACTTGGAAGTAGAAAAAGTTAACTCATTACAATCCTAGATTTACAAAATATAGAATAAAATTCACCCATCTTTAACACTAGTATGCCTGGGCGCCGCTCCGTTCGCCCAGTATAGGCTCCGGTGTCTGCGCTCCCTCTGACAGATTTTTTGTAGGAGGCGTGTCCCTTGCTGCACTGCTGGCCAATCGCAGAGCACAGCTCATAGCCTGGCCTGCGATTGAAAAAAGACAACCAAAGTCCATGAAGTTCAACCAATGAATAGGAGGTGATGCAGATTTTAGGAAAGGGAGTGAGACTCAGATTTCTACACATTTTCATAAGCATTAATGTAATTTACTTTCAAGAATTAATCTAAACCTTTCTAAAACTGTCCACTGTTCCTGCTGTGACCATGTCCAGAGGAAGTCTATTCCACAGATTCACAGTTCTTACAGTAAAGAAGCTTTGACGCATCTGGAGACTGAACTTTTTCTTCTCCAGTCGGAGGCAGTGCCCCCTTGTCTTTTGAGGGGATTTTACATGGAACAGCTTTTTAGCATTTTTTTTGTATGGCCCATTTATATATTTGTATAGGTTAATCATGTCCCCTCTTAGGCTTCTCTTCTCAAGACTAAATATATTTAATCCTTTTAATCTTTCTTCTGAACTAAGACACTCTATGCCCCTTATCAGTTTAGTCGCTCTCCTTTGTACTTTTTCTCCATGCAGAGCATCCTTTCTATGGACTGGTGCACGGGTCCATGCCTAATTTAATACATAAAATCCTGGTCTGGTGGCCTCAGAAGCAGCTGATTCACATTATATGCTGTTATTTAATCTATGAGCTACAAGTACACCCAAATCCTTCTCTATAAGTGACTCTCCCAGTGTTACATCCCCTAGGACATATGAAGCACAGAGATTATTACTACTTAGATGAAAAACTTTACATTTGCCAAGTTGATGTGCAATGAGTAGGACACCGGTACAGTGGTCAGCTATGCAGTGGGTCAGTATATAAGTGTAATAGTTTGTGACGCCAATTGCAGCTTGCGCAGGTACTGTAGCAGGGCCCTTTAAGATGTTATAACTCACGTACCAGGTGAGGAATGCCAGAGGGTTATAATGTCTCTGTATAGCAGATATGGTAGTGTCAACGGAGTCTCCTACCTTGGTACGGCTGGACGCCTGGATCCTGGCTCACTTGCAATAAATTGAGTGTTGTTAATAGGAGTAATTGAGGAACTTTGGTAGCAGTAAATAAGATCCAAACAGGTAATATGATCCAACTTGTCTTTACCGAATGGCAGCTTTAAATCCATACAAGTTACAGCAATAGTCCTGGGTCCCAGCAGGTATAGGCAATGTATGGCAGGGATCAATATTTCTTCTGCTTCTATACTATGTGCCTGGAGAATCTGGCAGGTATTTATCTTCTGCTCTGTCTGTCTTCTGCTTGTAATGGGCCTGACTAGCTGAGGAGGAATTTGACTTCTCCTGGACTCTGGATATGTACTCACAGTTTGGCTCACAGGGTATGCTTCTTCCTGGAGGCTGGAGATGGCTGGAAAGGGTGATCTTTACCTCAGCCGAGTGTCACCACCAGACATCTGAGAAGCTCTGACAGACGTTCTTCAGAACCTGCTGCTTGAGGTTCTTTTGTTTTGCTTTGGTTTTGTCATCTCGTTAGCCTCTCTCAGCTGTCATGTAGTTGCACTGATTTCATCCCTTTAAATCCCTTCCCATACTGCATCACTTTGCTGTTTATACAACTTCCTGGAGTGTGTGCATGCTGGATGCTACTACTGAGTCTTCTACAGATAAGTTTTGTTCATTCATTTGTGTTTTCCTGTTTGCTGGATCCCAGGTGACCCTGACTCCCTCCGTATCAAGTGTAGGAAGCCAGTGGTCGTGTCCCCTCACTATTATAGGGTGTTCAGGTGTTATAAAGTCGAGGAACGAGGATATGCGATCATCTACCATTGAGATTTTTGCATAGG
Source organism: Bufo gargarizans (assembly GCF_014858855.1). Lineage (NCBI taxonomy): Eukaryota > Metazoa > Chordata > Amphibia > Anura > Bufonidae > Bufo > Bufo gargarizans. The sequence continues at coordinate 130,874,428 of NC_058084.1, forward strand.
CTGAGCAGTTAGGGAGAGAGCCAGGTCTGTTGCAGGGCTTTCCCTTTGGTTCCTTAGTTTTGGATCCAGTCAGTCGGATCTTCATTTTGTGTCTTCCAGTTTTCTGTACACCTTCCGTGACATTATAAACCGCCTAAACCGTCTCAAGCATGGATCCGGTTTCACTTTTGACTGAACACATGCAGGGTCTTTCATTGGAGGTAGCAGATCTCCGTAAAACTGTTTCTCAGTTTCAGGTGACCGGTTGAGCTTGCGTTCATGGAGCTCGTTCTGAGCCTAAGATCTCGCTCCTGGATACGTTCTCCGGGGGTAGTGAGAATTTTGTTCGTTTTAGAGAGGCTTGCAAACTCCATTTTTGCCTACTTCCCCATTCCTCTGGTGATGAGGAGCAGAGGGTGGGGATCATCATCTCGCTGCTCAGAGATAACGCTCAATCTTGGGCCTTTTCGCTGCCGGTGGGGGCACGGCCCCTCCGTTCAGTGGATGAATTTTTTTTAGCCCTGGGTCAGATATATGATGATCCGGATCGTATTGCTCTGGCTGAGTCTAGACTACGTCTTTTATGCCAGGGTCCGCAGAGATATACTGTTCAGAATTTCGGAGATGGGCAGCTGATACTGGTTGGAATGATGCTGCACTCCGAAGTCAATTTTGCCATGGTCTTTCAGAAGGATTGAAAGATGCATTTGCCTTTCATGAGAGACCTACCTCCTTGGACACTGCCATGTCTCGAACCATTCGTATTGACAGGCGTCTTAGAGAGAGAGAAGACATCCCTCCTTCCTGTCATACTCAGTCCAAGGACAGTGCGGCAGTCTCATTCAGTGCGCAGGGGTCTCAGTCTCTCTCAATCCCCTCTGAGCAAGAGTCCATGCAGCTGGGTTTGCTTGCCTCTGACAATAGAAGATTCAGCTCTCAGAGGAGGGTTTGTTTCTGTTGTGGAGGTATAAATCATTTGGCAAATGTTTGTCCCTCTAGGAGATTCAGGCAGCTTTTTGAGAGTAATAAAGAAACAAAAAGAAAAAAATCCTCTAAAAACGTTCCATCTGTTGCTATTGGCAAGGTTGATGCGGAAATTGAAGGTTTTCTGTTTGCGTGTAGTTCCCATTTTGTCCTACCTGCCAGGGTGGCGCTAGAGAACAAGAACATTTTTTGTGAGATTTTTGTAGATAGTGGAGCAGCTGTCAATCTCATTGATAATCAATTTGCTATAACACATGGTTTCCAGGTATGCACTTTGGGAAAGGATATACCTGTTTTTGCTATTGATTCCGTTCCACTTTCTCAGAAATCGTTAAAGGGCATAGTTCACAATATCCGTTTGATTGTGAGTGATACTCATGTTGAGGATGTGTCATGTTTCGTCCTTAGCGGGTTGCCCACTACTCTAGTGTTGGGGCTACCCTGGCTCACTAAACATAACCCCACCATTGATTGGCAAGCGAGGCAAATAAATGGTTGGAGTGACTTTTGCAGAAAGAATTGCCTCACGACATCTGTTTCAGAGGTTTCTACTAAGACTGTACCATCTTTTCTCTCTGAATTTTCGGATTTTTTTTCCGAGAGTGGTGTTCAGGAGTTGCCCCCTCACAGGGAGTACGATTGTCCTATTAATCTCATCCCAGGCGCCAAGCTGCCTAAATCTCGTTTATACAATCTCTCCCAACCTGAAAGGGTCGCTATGCGTGCTTATATCTTTGAGAGTCTGAGAAAGGGACACATACGACCCTCTAAGTCACCTGTTGCCGCTGTTTTTTTCTTTGTTAAGATAAAAGATGGTTCTTTAAGACCATGTCTGGATTTCAGGGAGCTGAACAGTATCACAATTCGTGACCCTTATCCGCTTCCTCTGATCCCGGACCTGTTTAACCAGATTGTTGGGGCTAAAGTTTTTTCCAAGTTGGATCTAAGAGGGGCATACAACCTGGTCAGGGTCAGAGAAGGAGACGAATGAATGACGGCCTTCAATACCCCTGAGGGCCATTTTGAGAATTTGGTTATGCCTTTTGGTTTGATGAATGCTCCAGCCGTCTTTCAGCATTTTGTGAACAGCATTTTTTATCATTTAATGGGGAAATTTGTATTAGTGTATCTAGATGACATTTAGATTTTTTCTCCCGATTTCAAAACTCATAAGGACCACCTACGTCAGGTCTTGCTCATCTTGCGGGAGAATAAATTGTACGCTAAACTGGAAAAATGTGTGTTTGCGGTACCAGAAATTCAATTTCTGGGGTTTCTTATTTCAGCTTCTGGTTTTCGCATGGACCCTGAGAATGTCCGTGCTGTGCTTGAGTGGGAGGTTCCTGAGAATCAGAAGGCGCTGATGCGTTTTTTGGGTTTTGCCAATTATTACAGGAAGTTTATTTTTAATTATTCCTCTGTTGTTAAACCACTCACTGATATGACTAGAAAGGGGGTAGATTTTTCCTCCTGCTCGGTAGAGGCGCGTAAGGCCTTTTCTAGTATTAAGGAGTTTTGCTTCTGCTCCCATCTTGGTACAACCTGATATCTCTCTGCCCTTCATAGTTGAGGTGGACGCTTCTGAGGTGGGTGTGGGTGCGGTCTTGTCTCAGGGTCCCTCTCCTGCCAAATGGCGACCGTGTGCCTTTTCCTCGAAGAAACTCTCCTCCGCAGAGAGAAATTACAATGTGGGACATAGGGAGTTGTTGGCCATCAAGTTAGCTTTTGAGGAATGGCGCCATTGGCTAGAGGGAGCCAGACACCCTATTACTGTGTTTACCGACCATAAGAATCTGGCCTACTTGGAGTCAGCCAAGCGTCTGAACCCGAGACAGGCCAGATGGTCTTTGTTCTTTTCAAGGTTTAATTTTGTTGTCACGTTCCGCCCTGGGGTTAAGAATGTGAAGGCGGATGCCCTGTCAAGTTGTTTTCTGGGAGGTGGGAATTTTGAAGACCCAGGTCCCATTTTGGCTGAAGGTGTGGTGGTCTCTGCTCTTTATCCTGAATTGGAGGCAGAGGTTCAGTCAGCCCAGGCAGAGGCTCCTGATCTTTGTCCTCCTGGGAGGTTGTTTGTGCCTCTCGCTTTAAGACACAAGGTTTTTAAGGAGCACCACGATACTGTCCTTGCTGGGCACCTGGGGGGCAGAGCCACAGTGGATCTCATCGTTCGGAGATTCTGGTGGCCGGCGCTTCGTAAGTCGGTTGAGGGTTTTGTGGCAGCCTGCGAGACCTGCGCTCGTGCCAAAGTCCCTCATTCACGGCCATCAGGTCCTCTCCTTCCGTTACCCATTCCTTCCCGTCCTTGGACACATCTGTCCATGGACTTCATTACGGACCTGCCTCGTTCCTCGGGGAAAACTGTGATTCTGGTGATGGTGGACCGTTTTAGCAAAATGGTGCATTTTATTCCTTTTCCTGGCTTGCCCAATGCTAAGACGCTGGCGCAGGCATTTATTGATCACATTGTCAAATTGCATGGTATTCCTTCTGATGTGGTCTCTGATAGGGGCACACAGTTTGTTTCCAGATTCTGAAAGGCTTTCTGTTCTCGCTTGAGGGTTCGGTTGTCATTCTCTTCTGCTTTCCACCCGCAGTCGAATGGCCAGACGGAGCGCGTCAATCAGAATCTGGAGACATATCTGCGCTGTTTTGTGGCAGAGAATCAGAAGGATTGGTGTTCTTTTTTGTCCCTTGCTGAGTTTGCTTTAAATAACCGTCGTCAGGAGTCCTCTGATAAGTCACAATTTTTTAGTGCATATGGGTTTCATCCGCAGTTTGGGACATTCTCTGGAGAGGGGTCTTCTGGTTTACCTGATGAGGACAGATTATCCTCGTCTTTGTCATCTATTTGGCAAAATATTCAGGATAATCTAAAGAGCATGAGTGAGAGATATAAGCGTGTGGCGGATAAGAGACGTATGCATGGTCCGGACCTGAATGTTGGTGATCTGGTGTGATTGTCTACTAAGAATATCAAATTGAAGGTTCCCTCCTGGAAGTTGGGTCCTAAGTTTATTGGGCCTTACAAAATCTTTTCCGTCATCAATCCTGTTGCCTTCCGTCTTGATCTTCCTCAGACTTGGAAGATCCATAATGTTTTTCATAAGTCCTTATTAAAACCTTATGTCCAACCCATTGTACCCTCGTCTTTGCCTCCTCCTCTGATTGTGGTTGATGGTAATCTTGAATTTCAGGTCTCTAGGATTGTGGATTCTCGTGTTGTCCGCGGTTCTCTCCAGTATCTCGTTCATTGGGAGGGTTATGGTCCTGAGGAGAGGATGTGGATCCCAGTGACGGACATTAAGTCCACTTGTCTCATCAGGGCTTTTCATAGGTCCCATCCTGAGAAGGTGGGCTCTGAGTGTCCGGATTCCACTCGTAGAAGGAGGGGTACTGTCACCACCAGACATCTGAGAAGCTCTGACAGACGTTCTTCAGAACCTGCTGCTTGAGGTTCTTTTGTTTTGCTTTGGTTTTGTCATCTCGCTAGCCTCTCTCAGCTGTCATGTAGTTGCACTGATTTCATCCCTTTAAATCCCTTCCCATACTGCATCACTTTGCGGTTTATACAACTTCCTGGAGTGTGTGCATGCTGGATGCTACTACTGAGTCTTCTACAGATAAGTTTTGTTCATTCATTTGTGTTTTCCTGTTTGCTGGATCCCAGGTGACCCTGACTCCCTCCGTATCAAGTGTAGGGAGCCGGTGGTCGTGTCCCTTCACTATTATAGGGTGTTCAGGTGTTATACAGTCGAGGAACGAGGATATGTGATCATCTACCATTGAGATTTTTGCATAGGCTGAGCAGTTAGGGAGAGAGCCAGGTCTTGTTGCAGGGCTTTCCCTTTGGTTCCTTAGTTTTGGATCCAGTCAGTCGGATCTTCATTTTGTGTCTTCTCGTTTTCTGTACACCTTCCATGACACCGAGGCTCAATCCTGTCTTGGGATCCCTGTTTCTGGGAGCTCCTACTAACACAGCCTACCTCAAGCAGGGGGGCTGTTACACTAACTAGAACTTTCTTTCCTCCCCATGAGGCAGTAAGTGGGAACATTCCACACCTCCTCAAAGAGGGGGGGGGGGGCTAGATTGGAATGTACTATTCCAGTCTAGATATGCTAAACTGAACTAAACACATTGCTGCCACTGCTGGTGTACATGGAAATCACTGCAATTATATGAAACAGGCATAGAAAATACATATAATGGAAAATGCAATGTTAGATTACACAAGATGACAATACATATACACCTGACATGTTGTAGCAGGGAGACAGAGTGACATACTCTGGGATGTTACAGATGCCCAATCACTCAGAGTGTCCAAGTCAGCTTGTAGTTTTGGGACATCTTCCATAGACTGCAGAGTACTACATAGCTAAGTGTAATCAGCAAAAATAGAAATGGTGCTATACATTCCATATTTGATATAATTAATAAATAAATTAAATAATAGAGGACCCAGCACTGAATTTGGGGTACACCACTTATAACCCGGGACCATTCTGAATAGAAATCACTGACCACAACGCTGGACACGGTCTATCAGCCAGTTTTCAATCCAATTACAAACTATTCTTTCTAAGCCTATAGACCTTATTTTAGCTATTAAATGTCTATGAGGGACAGTATCAAACGCTTTTGCAAAATCCAAGACCACTACATCCACAGCTGCCCCTCTGTCCGGGCTTCTACTCACCTTCTCATAAAAACAAATCAGGTTAGTCTGACAACTGTCCTTGGTAAATCCCTGCTGGTTATCACTTATGATATTATTAACAGTCATGGTATAGCCAGACCCTTATTTCTAATATTCAAGGACTGTATATTGACAAGGAGTGTTCCATGGGATTGGCACTTAGTAAATGTGGTGCCAATATTCATAAAGGGGTCAAAAGCAGAGCCCGGAAACTATTGGCCGGTAACATCTATCATGGGTAAACTGTTTGAAGGTTTTCTAAGTGATGCTAACTTGGAGTACCCCAATAAAAATAAGCAAATAACGCCATATCAGCATAGTCAATGGATGTCATATATCTTGACTTCTCCAACATTTGATACTGTGCCACATAAAAAGTTAGTATATAAAATGAGAATGCTTAGACTGGGAGAAATGTCTGTAGATGGGTAAGTAACTAGCTCAGTGATAGAAAACAGAGGATGGTTATTAACGGTACACACTCATATTGGGTCACTGTCACTAGAGGGATATCACAGGGGTCAGTATTGGGCCCTATTCTCCAATATATTTGTTAATGATCTTGTAGAAGGCTTGCACAGTAAAATATACATTTTTGCTGATGACACTAAACTGTGTAAAGTAATTAACACTGAAGAGGACAATATACGGCTACAGATGGATCAGAATAGATTAGAGGCTTGGGCAGAGAGTGGCAAATGTAGTTTAACACTGATAAATGTACTGTGAGGTTATGAACATGGGAAGGGAAAATACAAGGCACCAGTTCATACTAAATGGTAACACTAACATGGAAAAGGACCTAGGAATTTTAGTGGACAGCAAACTTAACTGTAGAAACCAGTGTCATGCAGCTGCTGCCAAGGCCAATAACATAATGGGATGCATCAAAAGGAGCATAGATGCCCATGATGAGAACAAGGTTCTGCCACTTTACAAATCAGGAGTCGGACCACATATGGAGTACTGTGTACAGTTTTATGAACAAGGCAGACATAGCAGAGGTGGAGAGGGTTCAGAGGAGGGCAACTAAAGTAATAATTGGAATGAGGGAACTACAATACCCAGAAAGATTATCAAAATTAAGGTTATTCAGATGACTGATGATGAGGGGAGATCTAATAACCATGTTTAAATAAATCAGGGGTCGGTACAGAGATCTTTCCCATCATCTATTTATACCCAGGACTGTGACTGTGATGTGGGGACATCCTCTGCGTCTGGAGGAAAGAAGGTTTGTACACAAACATAGAAGAGGATTCTTTACGGTAAGAGCAGTGAGACTATGGAACTCTCTGCCTGAGGAGGTGGTAAATTTGCTAAAAGAGTTCAAAGGCCTGGTGGCATTTTTGGAGTGTAATATTACAGGTTATTGATATTAGATTTCTGTAGAAGAGTTGTTGATTCAGGGAGTATTCTGATTGCCTGATTGAAGTTGGCAAGGAACTTTTTCCCCTAAAATTAGGAAAATTAGCTTTTACCTCACATTTCTTTTTGCCTTCCTCTAGATCAACTTGCAGGATAACAGGCTGAACTGGATGTCTTTTTTCAGCGCTACAAACTATGTTACTATGTTACATGCACCTGTATATAGGGGGTCATTTATTATCCAGAAATATTCATACATTAGGCGTATTTCTGGCACAGATTGAAGTGCAACAGTTAGTTGCACCACAATCTTCAACTTTTACCTGCTCACGCGATGCCTTGTTCACATTGACTTTAACTTAGTTTGGATCATATCTACAATTAGTCAATTGAGTATGTTACTGGGTGTACTAACAGCCCTAGTACCACCAATATTACCTCTTTTCTCTTCTTTTGTATACACAGAGCTACTTAGGGGAGCTACCTGCTCTGACCTTGGTTTTTTAGCATTTATATATCGAAAAAGAAAATTTAGGATCTCTTTTGCTCTCTTTTGCACCTGCTAATTCATTTAGTATTTTTGAAGATTTAATCTTTTTTTTTTGTTTTTACAGATTTTTTAAACCCTTTGTAAATATCAGATTTGTATTTATTAATTACCATTTTTTTGTGATTTACTGCTCTTTTTACAGTAGCTGTAAGCCATGTGGGGTTATTTTAGCCATTTATACTTGTTACCTACAGGAATAAATTTTGCAGTGTAATTACCCAATGTGGATTTAAAGCTCTCCTTTTTATTCTCAGTATTATTATGTGACAGTAGCTGCTCCCAGTCTATGCCCTGAAATGCTGCCCTCAACCCAAAGAAATTGTCCATTTTAAAATTCAGCAGGACATTTACAAGCAGAAATATGCCTATATTAGGCGTATTTCTGGACAGATAACAGGTTATTTCCGCCGCAATCTCTGACTGATCTATCATTTTCTATGCCTGTTTTAGGCATAGAAAATGGTCTTAATGTAAACCAACAAGGAAGCTGGCTAACATTTAGACCAGCAGTGGATGCGCCAAAGTTATGTAGAGGACGGCGCATCCAGTGCCGGTCCAAATGTAAACCAACTTTCTTGTTGGCTTACATTTAGACTATTTTCTACCCCTAAAACAGGCATAGCAAATGATGAATGAGACGGGCCTGCCTGCCTGTCCCCTTTCCCACCCACGGCATGCCCACTTTTTCAGACATGGTGCAAGCAGGAAAGAGTCAGAGATTGTGGCGGAAATAACCTTTGCCCTGTAATCTGCACAAGAAATACCCCTAATATAGGCATATTTCTGCTTGTAAATGTCCCCCTGAATTTTAAAAAGTCCAATTTCCTTGGGTTGAGGGCAGCATTTCAGGGCATAGACTGAGAGCAGCTACTTTCACATAATAATACTGAGGATAAATGGGAGAGGTTTAAATACACATTAGTTAATTACATGGAAAAATTTATTCCTGTAGGTAAAACGCCGGTCTTAATAAATTACTTCTTTAGTGTCTTTGCTCTCCCAGCGTGAGTTTGCCTTTAATAGTTCAGGCGGAATATAATTATATTGTGGTCACTATTACCTAGTGTTTCTCAAACAGTAACATTTCCAACAAGCTCTGCTTCATTAGAAATTACCAGATCCGACAGAGCATTGCGCCTACTGGGAGATTCTACAAACTGGCCCATAAAGTGGTTCTGCAACAAGTTAAAGAATTTTCTCCCCTTTGCAGTTGAGGCAGAACCATTACCCAAGTCAATATTTGGGAAGTTCAAATTTACCATTATGGCCACTGTACCAGCCTGTGCAGCCCACTGTATTTGGTTATACAGCTGAACTTCTACCTCCTCTGTGATATGAGGGGGACTATAGATTTCACCAAATCTTATTTTTTCAGATTTTATTTACTTTTGTTTTTCCATTCCATCCATAAGATTTCTATATCCTCGTCCACAATTGCCTCTTCTACACTCGCCTTCATATCACTCCTTTATATAGGCACACGCCAACGCCTTTTCTATTGACCCTGTCTTTCCTAAACAGTGTAAAACCCTGAATTTTAGGGTCCCAATTGTGAGAAGAGTCCAGTCATGTCTCAGCCACACCAACTACATCTATGTGTTCCTCTATTGCCATTGAAACCAGATCCTCCATTTTGCTTGCTAGACTTCTGGCATTTGTGAATATCCATTTTAAGTTACTATTTCATTTCCCACATTCAGTTCCCAGAAACTGAATATCTGGGAGTGTTTAAGTACCTTGGTTGATATTGTTGGTTTGTAAGAGGTCCATGTTACCAGTAGCTCTGTTTTTTATTGGTGTATATTTATGTCCAGTCACCTCCCTACTTTCCTGACTAACCCATCCCCCACTAAATCCCCACTATCCTCTCCTATATCCCACTCTCTATCTACACTATCTACCCCCTTATTAGTATGATTCCCCTCCCTCCCCCAGATCCTATTTCAAAATCTCCTCTAGCCGTCTAATTATTCCCCCCCCCCCCCCCAGAGCAGCTGCCCCCTCCTGATTAAGGTGCAGCCCATTCCTACTGTAGAACCTGTAGCAGACAGAGGAGTCAGCCCAGTTCTCCATGAATCCAAACTCTTCCTTCCTGCACCTGCTTCTGAGCCACTTATTTAACTCCCTGTCTCTCTGATGATGCCTGTGGCACTGGCAGTTTTTCTGAAAACACTACCTTCTCTCATGGTTCCCTCAAATCATTTTAAGGACTTTCCATCTCCCCAGACTTTTTCATTGGTACCAATGTGCACCATGCCCACCATGTCTTCCCCAGATCCACCCAGCAATCTATCCAATCTGCAATATGCCAAACTTGAGCACCTAGAAGACAACACACTGTTTGGCATTTACGGTCTAGGCAACAGATGACTCTGTCTGTTCTCCCAATATTAGAGTCCCCTACCACCAGCATCTGACTGCCCTTTGCTGCTCTCCTCTCCCCATCCTTCTTACTACAGCAGTCATCCTCCTGGTTGCTAGGAATAATACCCTGCTGCAGTGTGTTGCTGGCCCTGGGCCTTCATCCCTAATATCAGCCAAACAGGTATATTTACTAGGGCGTTCCAGCTCAGGACTAGCCTGCCTGGCATGTTTACCTCTGCCCCTTCTTGTCACATTAACCCAACTACTGACCCCGTAGTCTCGATCTTGCCCTCCTCCACCCACCTCCATTTCACTGACCCCAGCCAGTGCCTGCACAGTGAGGTCTAAGCCTCTCATAAACCTACAAAACCTCTCTGTCTATACTTGACAGCACAACATTCCACCTGGAAAAACATCCAATATCATAGCAAAAAAGCAAGTGGAGATCATATATCCAAAATAATATCAATTTTATTATATATTAAAATATGTAGAAAAAGGGGGCAAGATGGAAAGCAGTATACAGAGAAGCGAAGGGCAAAATATACAGCTGGACTGTCATGTAACCCCACAAGGCATTTAGGCACTTAATGGGTCCCAGGTCAAATACTGTGACTCACGGGCACCCAAAGTCTGTATCACTGATGATAAATAGCACCCCAATGGGGGACTATAAGGCACGATACACAATATATGGGAATGTGGTCCAACACAGCAGGCGCGGAAGCACGATGATCCACGGAGCCATCTCTCAGCGCGTCCCCGCCAATGCACCGCGCATGCGCGGTGCATGATGCCACACGGAGCACATTGAGATGATGCCATGCAGCGCATGCGTGGAACCGCGACCCAGTGGAACACAGGTGACCCGCAAACACAAGCAGATGGATCCTATTGAAAAAGCGGATGTAACTACATCTCAAGTGGTAGCTGGTGCGATTTAGAAGAAGTACGGAATCCCTGCATATAACAATAATCTATATTAGGCCTACGATGATCACATATTCGTAGGTGCTGTTATTTGCATGTTAAAATATGACAGCAACATATCTCTAAATACACTATACATAAATGTATCGAAACATCCAGCAATTAATACACCAAGTTAGATTATACCACCAATCCACATGATTGCAGTATAATGTTGATTACTAAGGATGGTATATCACATGATCAAAGTTAAATAAATATTACAATAATAAATAGAAAAGACACATAAGAAAACCCCCATAAAAGAAGTCCATAACAATCCATAGACATAGTGATAGACACAATAATTCATATAAAATATCTAGTTCATAATCTACAATAATTCATAATGTGCTGGATCACCTTGGTCCAGAGTACACTAAAAGTGCATATAGTGTATAAGATACTAATACTGAAATAAAACTCAGTCTATAGTAATATATCGTGCATGGTATTACAGTGATAAAGTATCCGTGCCAAGAGTTACTGGACACACTACTGCATATGATATCAAAAATCTAAAATTGGGGCGAGAGTGCCAGAAACAATCCCATCAAAGACATGGTTATGATGATTATAACAGTGGTAGGGGTGACAACCCGTTAGGGAGAACGACCCCACCAATTGTCCACCCATGGGATCGGTTGTGGCACTCCCGACCGATCACCCATAAAAACCAGTTCGACCAACAGCTAACTCGACACTTATATAATAATAATGTGTTAGTTTATGCAGAGATTACCCCCAGGTGATTCTGTATCACGGAATAACTAAGCTGCAAGTCCCCAAAGATAAGACAGGGAAGGGACCCAGCTGATACACAATCTTCAGTATGATACATTCCCCTATATATATGTTTTTATCCATTTCGGGTCATCTCTAATTGGTTCAAAGCTCTTCTTCCCCTGCTCGCTTGTTGGATCCGTTGCCACCACATCCCATATAGAGGATGGAATCTCAAAAAAAGAAGAAAAACAATCTTATAATGAAGAATAAAGAATACTAGAACAAAAACCTGCTATACCCTACAATTTAAAATTTGTGCTGTTCTTATAGAAAGGAGGAGAAGCTATTGGACTTATTGAGGCCATACGGGGCTACGGTGTCCAGGACAACTATCCATCTGGTTTTTCTACAGAGAAATGCTTGTTTAACATTCCCGCCTCTGGACCCCAAGCTAATTTTGTCTATGCCCCTCACTTTCAGTCCCCGTGGGTCAGATCCATGAAACCTACGGAAATGCCGTGGAATAGCTTGCAATGTGTCCAAGTCTTTCTCAGGTACCTCGGGGGCTGCATGAATTTTACTAATATGTTCCAGCACCCGGACCTTAAGGGCCCTGGTAGTCATCCCAATGTAAATCAAGTTACATGGGCATGTAATCAGGTATACCACTGCCTCTGTATTGCATGTGATGTTATGCACAATTTTAAAGTTCTTTTTCCCAGAGGAATCACAGAAGGCAGTGGAACGGACCATATACTTGCATGCCACACATGATCCCCATCTAGGACCCTTACTACCAAATATGCCTTCTGCTTTTTTTGGTACATAATGACTATTAGTCAGGAGATCACGCAAATTACCCGATCTCCTCCATGTAATCTGAGGGTACGGGTTCAGACACGTTGCCAAGTCCCCACCCGTTTGGAGGACCGGCCAATGCTTGCGCAAGATGTTTTGAATGAAACGCCATTTGTTATTAAATGGGGTAATAAACCTCACCCCTGAGTCTCTACTGTCTTTGCGTCTAACTTTGCTTACCAGTAGGGAATCTCTCGTGGTATTTTTGGCTCTCTCGTAACCTTGTTGAATCATATTTGGTTGTTACCCTCTCTCCAGAAATCGTTGTGTCAGAAGGGACGCCTGCTGTTCAAAGTGCTTGTCATTAGAGCAGATCCTACATGTTCTTAAAAATTGTCCCGTTGGTATTGCCTGTATGGTTTTCGGGTGATGTGAAGAGGAGGCGTGGATATTATTTTGGATATATGATCTCCACTTGCTTTTTTGCTAGGTGTAAGCCTCTCTCCAGGTTTGCAATGCTTCTGTGTTTTGCAAGCTGTGCATTTAGATCCAGAATCCGAGCTTCCAAATATGCAACATGCTTGCATCTAGTGTAAATGTGTTAACCCTAAAATGGCTCTTCAAGGCATACATACATTGCACAGGACACACATACTTACTTGCATTGTCCATGGAGCATATGTTTAGTTGGGGATGAACAGTAAAGAGAAAAAGAGAAACAGTAAGTATGAATTTAAATTTAGACTCCTGTCTACAGTATATGGAGGACTTGATAGAATCAAACAAACAATGCACAAGAAAAATCTATTAAAACTTAGCTCCTATGTCCTTGTGTTGAACTATGACCTAGTGTTAAACTATACACTTATCTGTAATTTCAAAAATTTTCTGTAATTTTGCAGTACTCAGCAAAACCTCGCTGCACTCGCAAACCTCACTTGCAGTTTCTGTGCCTTGAATCTTAAACAGAAAACAAATAATGAAATTTTATAACAAGAGATGAGCGACGTAAAAAAAAAAAATTGATTCCCTGGTTCGACAAATTTTTCGGGAAAAATTTGATTCGATCTGAATATATTCATGGCGAATTACGTTAAAAAACTGCTATTTCCTGGCTGCAGAGAGCCTGTATAGTGGTGTAGAATACTGTGCCTTACAGTAACACACATAGGGAGTCTGCTGTGGTAGTAAAACAATACTGTGAGTCAGTATGACACAATTAGATGACAGGTGACGCTCTTAGAATCACTGCACACTTCACTTATTTGGGCAGTTACGGGGCCACAACTGACCAAATAACTCAAGTATGAAGTCAGCCTTACAGGTCAAGGTTAGCGCAACTGATTCAACATAGATGTCTAGATCAGTGTTTCCCAACCAGCGGGCCTCCAGCTGTTGCAAAACTACAACTCCCAGCATGCCCGCACAGCCAAAGGCTGTCCGGGCATGCTGGGAGTTGTAGTTTTGCAACAGCTGGAGGCACACTGGTTGGGAAACACTGGTCTAGAGAACCTGTTCTATTAAACACTTATACAAGTAGAGCACCCCCGACAGAGTGGAGAGGGTGTCAGCAGTACGTTTGTGTTGACGTCACTGATTAATTTGCCCTTCCTCTAATCCATCAGAACAATAACCCACAAAAAACGGATCCTGTCTGTGGAGCATATGCCTTCACTTGGTCAGCATTTGCTCAATAATCCATCAGTATTGCTAACGCCCCCAAAAAAACAGACTGGCTCTAAAACAGAGACAACACGTGAATGGAATATTTGCATGTCTTCTGTGTTTTGTGCCCAATTCTGCTTTTAGCTACCAAATTATAAGCCAATTCTGATTGGACCATACAAGCCTTAGTATGAGGAGGCCACCGAGTGGCACAATGACAGAGTCTGGAGTTGGCAGCAGTATGAGGAGGCCACCGAGTGGTACAATGACCAAGTGTGGAGGTGGCAGCAGTATGAGGAGGCCACCGAGTTGCACAACGACAGAGTCTGGAGGTGGCGGAAACATGAGGAGGCCACAGAGTGGGACAATGACAGAGTCTGGAGGTGGCGGCAGCATCAGGAGGCTACAGAGTGGCAAGGTGACATAGTGTGGAGGTGGCAGCAGCATGAGGAGGCCACAGAGTGGCACGACAACGAGAGATTGCGGAGGTGGCAGCAGCATGAGAGGGGCCACAAAGTGGCACAACGACAAGAGATTGTAGAGGTGGCAGCAGCATGAGGAGGCCACAGAGTGGCTGCTTCGTCTATTCATTTATAGGGAACATGGGTCAGAACAGAAGGTTAAAATTTCTCAACTTTATAAAGTGTTGCTTAAAACACGATTTAATAATACACGTTCTCTGGCACAAAAAGCTAATTGATTGTCCATGAATTTCCCTTGAAGATTGGGATAATATATTGGTGAATTTAAGTTAAATTTATTATAATTTTAATCAAGTTTTGGTTCAATTTAATATTCAATATTTAATACATCGAATAATAAAAATTAAGTGTTGCCTAAGACAGGAGAGAATCCACCAGTCTTCAGTTTATTCAACGACGTGGTTATGATGGAGAAAGCATTCCCAAAAACTATTTTTGACCGAAATAATTCACTAAAGATTTTACCGCATATAACTGCAGCGCTGACCAAATTTAGTTTTTCAATGAAATACTTCAATAAAGATTTTACCGCAGATAACCGCAGCGCTGACCACTGAATTAATTTGGTTTTTCGACCGAAATAGTTCAATAAAGATTTTGCCACATATAACTGCAACGCTGACCGCTGAATAAATTTAGTTTATCGACCGAAATAGTTCAATAAATATTTTACCGCATATAACCGCAGCCCTGACCACTGAATTAATTAGTTTTTTCTACCAAAATACTTCAATAAAGATTTTACCACATATAACCACAGCGCTGAACGCTGAATACATTTTGGTCTTCGACCAAAATACTTCAATAAAGATTTTACTTCATATAACCGCAGCTCTGACCACTGAATTAATTTAGTTTTTCGACCGAAATACTTCAATAAAGATTTTACCACATATAACTGCAGCGCTAAATGCTGAATAAAAATTGGTTTTTCAACCAAGATACGCCACTAAAGATTTTATCACATATAACGGCAACAGTAAAGGCTGAATAAATTTAGTTTTTCGACCGAAATACGTCACTAAAGATTTTACAGCATATAACTACAGCGCTGAACGCTGAATAAAATGTGTTTTTCGACCGAAATACGTCCCAAAAGATTTTAACCCATATAAATCCAGTGCTGAATGCTGAATAAAAATTAGTTTTTCAAACAAAATACGCCAATAAAGATTTTATCACATATAACGTCAACAATGAAGGCTGAATAGATTTTGTTTTTCGACCAAAATACGCCACTAAAGATTTTACCGCATATAACCGCAGCGCTGCCCAAATTTAGTTTTTGGACCGAAATTGTTCAATAAAGATTTTACAGCATATAACCGCAGCACTGACCACTGAATTCATTTAGTTTTTCGACTGAAATACTTGAATAAAGATTTTACCGCATATAACTGCATCGCTGACCACTGAATTAATTTAGTTTTTTGACCGAAATATGTCAATAAACATTTTACCACATATAACTGCAAAAGTGAATGCTGAATATATTTAGTTTTTGTACTGAAATAATAATAACTATCTGCAGAAGTAAAATGCGTATATTTTTATCTTTTTTGTACTGAAATAGGTCACTGAACACTTTCTTCACATATAACTTCAGAAGTGAAATGTGTATATTTTTTTCGTTTTGTACTGAAATAGGTCACTAAACTCTTTCATCACAAAAAATGCAACAATGAAGTGCGTATATTTTTTTCTTTTTTGTACTGAAATAGGACACTGAATGCTTTCACCACATATAACTGCCGAAGTGAAATGCGTATATATATTTTTCCTTTTTTTTACTAAAATAGCCTACTAAACTCTTTCAACACAAATAACTGCAGAAGTGAAATGCGTATATATTTTTCTTTTTCCACAGATATAAGCCACATAGCACTTGCACCCCAATAACAAGAACAATTTGCTGGAATGCCAGAGCTGTATAATGGCCATTTGGATCGCCAAAGAATGTTTCCCTGCACTGTTAAATCGCTTTTTTTTTCGCAATGAGGTTTTTCTAGTACTGTCCCTAGCGACTTCAGACGTCTCTCCCTTCAATAGGATGTTGTGAAATGATTCCTCACTATCGTTTCCCTGCAATTTGAATAATATTTCCCTGCACTTGTAAATCGCTTTTTTTTTCACAATGAGGTTTTTCTAGCACTGTCCCTAGCGACTTCAGACGTCTCTCCCTGCTGTGAAATGATTCCTCTCTATCGTTTCCCTGCAATTTGAATAATGTTTCCCTGCACTTATAAATAGCTTTTTTTTAAAACATCGAGGTTTTCAGTATAACTCCCCTAGTGCCTGCAATGTCTGTCCCTGCACTTAGAAAGCTGCAAAATGTCTGAATCCAAGATGGCTGCAGGAATTTATAGGGCTGTGACATCACAGGGCCAGCTGCTGATTGGCTTCATGCATGGCATTATGGGTCAGCCCGCCTTCCCAGAGTTACTTGCCCCATGTCCCCACATGTGTAGCCACCTTTGTAGCCGCCATTTTAGGAAAAATTTAGATTCGTTACCACGAAGCACGAGGAAATTCTCATTCGTTGCGAATTGAATTTTTCCTGAAATTCGGATCGAATTCCACTACGTCTGATTCAATTCACTAATCTCTATTCATAACCATTCAAGAATAATTATTATGATACATTCCTTAAAAATTGTCTAAATTTGACTGATTCTGGTTTTTGTATACAAAATTAATATAAGCTAGTGATTCCCAACCTTATAACTGCAAGGGAACCCCTGAAAGATGTTTTAACTTCTGGAGAACTCCTATTGCCATTCAACCTCAACGAACCTTGCTGTGGAGGTTGGTAAAGCATTTTATAATTTTTGCCCCGTATAATAATTTGACTCAGATATATTTATACTGCTGTGCACAGCATCTTTGAGCAAGCTGGAATCAGACAGGTCTTGTCTGGGAAACCCCTATTCAGGACTTGAGGATCCCAGGTTTCTGAGAATCCTGGATGAGAAGCACTGATCTAAGAGTACTTTCACACTTGCATTGTTGGATTCCGGCAGGCAGTTCAGTCGCAGGAACTGCCTGTCGGATCCGGAAATCTGTATGCAAACGGACACCATTTGTAGACGGATCCAGATGCGGATCTGTCTCACAAGTGCATTGCAATACCGGATCCGTCTCTCTGGTTGTCATACAGAAAAACTGTTTTTCCGGAACACTTGGGGTATTAATGCATTTCAATGGAAAATAATGCAAGAGTTCCGGAATTTTCTCCATCCAAAAACCGTACAATGACTGAACTGAAGACATCCTGATGCATACTGAACGGATTGCTCTCCATTTAGAATGCATTAGGATAAAATTGATCCTATTTTTTTGGTATTGAGCCACTAGGACGGAACTCAATACAGGAAAAGTTTAACGCAAGTGTGAAAGTACCCTAAGTAAAGTCATACAGAATATCGATTGCAGCATCCGTGCTTGTCCTGACAGATACAGACATGCAATGAGACACGGGTCCTGCTGTTCTGTATATGATAGGCATGGTGTCTCATCATACACTTTGCAGCCTCTTCCGCTCCCTGTTCCCAGCAATGTCACACAGTTGAAAAGTAGAAGCTGTCCTGAGTGTTTGGGAATGGAGTGGGGAAGATCCTGATATTCTGAAGTTGGTCCAATAGGTCAGAAAATCATCTGCTGTCACCGGTCCTCTAGAGAATGGATGTCTCCTGGATCATCGCACATTGCATTAGTCATTCCATAGTGACTTACCTTTCAGTGCTGCTTGCAGACTATTGGCATTGTTAATTAGTGGCCAGTGTTGGGGATATAGAGCTACTTCAATCCCTCTTTTTACTTACCTTTTTATTTTACAGCCCTCTATTGTTCTAGGGCTACATGGTGACACGGGTAGCACAACAGCTGTGGCGGTCATGATTGCAGAATACTGTTAAAATGAATCGGATTGCAAAGCAAGTCACAAAAAATCTTCTGGATTTTTGGTATCTCACGCTGCGAACCCATTCATTTCAATGGCATCACCACTACTTTGCAATCCTGGCCGCCACAGCTGTAATGCTACAAGTGTTGCTGTGTATCACTAGCCTTTCATGTGGGGGTAAACTGCACACTTAATTATTATCCAAGTCATGTCTCAAGGCCTGTTTTACAACGTTGAACATTGACTTGAAGGATAGCTACCTTACATCTGATGGCATTAGAGGTAAATCTTGTTAACAGTTCATTTGAATATCCTCTTCCCAGAATTTGAGAGGAGCATTGCCTGGCATATACTCCTCATGCCAATTAGGTTATCTCCTTAAGGATATACACTATCCCCCAAACAATTGGTAAGTAGATATTTCATTTTGCTCACAAGCCCATACTTATGCATGGGTCTATTGCCTTCGAAGTAATAACTGACTTATGGTTATAATGTATCAAACTATTTATTAATAAAGAACAGTGTGATCAACTTATTCTGCCTAACACAGCTGTCTGTATCACGATTGTAAATCATTTGACTTTCCGAATGACAAATATTAAAGAACCACCAAAAGAAACGAAAAGGGTTATTTGATATAAGATGTGTACTACAGTTTATTAGAAATTTTTCTACGTTCAAAACACTTTCTCTTTATGAATAACTTTGGGTACAGCCACACTGTCAGGTTTCCTGATACAATGCGTTAAAGTAAAGAACCGCGCTGCCTGAACAAGGAATTTTTTCCAACTGTGCGGAAAGCCCACCGAGTTAATACAGGATAACAGTGCTTCCCAGCTCTGGATTCCAAACGCACCTCCTAGATTCCTCTGCAGGGCACCAAAAAATCACACCATAGTGAAGCACTTCAAATACAGGTAAAACAACTTGTGGTTTATTATACTCACAAACGAGTTAAAACTCATAGCATATATAAAATCCTAATAGCATCACTCCGCTGCCCGACCCGGGTTTCGCACTCAAGCTTCGTCAGGGGCGAAATCTATGGACATCCGGAGGCATGTCCTTTTAAACCCCCCACCCTCCATTACAATATAGCATAGTATAAAACACTTCAGCAGCCATCTGACCCACACCCTCTTATCTCGACCCATAAAATCCACAATAAGATCCACAGTAAAAGACACAAAATTACTCCTTTGTTTCTATTAATACCAATATATCCACATTTTTCATTCATAAAGTGGTCACATGTTACGGTCAGCCAATCTGGAGTTGACAACCCCATTCATTCAGCACACATCCTCCTCCAACAGGATCAGCGCTACTGCATCGGCCCCACGCCAGTGTTTTGACCACTTCGATTCCTGCAAATATCAATCCTTTTGGGTTCTTTTCATGATGCAGTTTAAAATGCAGTGAAACACTGTGTGTGGTTAAACCTTTTTTTATGTTTCTAATGTGCTCTTGGATGTGCACTTTTAATTTTCGTAGTGTACGCCCCACATATTGAAGCCCACATGGGCATTCCAGCAGATATATGACCCCTTCATTTTCACAGGTGCAGCTTCCTTTTAGCTTGAATATTTGTCCATTGCTATTGGATTTAACACTCTCAATGGATTGAACCCTATTGAAAGAGCTTCTATTTTTAAAAGCCAGACAGAAACCGCACCATGTGAACTTGCTCATACCATTTTTTGTCCTTACTGGCGGTATTGCACTATGTACGAGGTGAGTTGCTATATTGGGGGCTCTCTTAAAAATAATGTCAGGATGAGCTGGTACATCTTTACTAATAACTAGATCGTTTTTTAGAACGAACCAATTTTTCTTTATTGCGTTCTTAATAAAACCTGCATCAGTGCTGTATTGTGTCAGAAAGGCATATCGAAAATCCTTCTTCGTTTTCTCTTCTTTGTGACCAATTTTAACCATTCTATTTTCGTCAATCTTTATCCTACAGTCTTCTAGTGTACCTTCTTTGTAGCCTTTCTCCAAAAATCTCTTTTTTAGTATTCCACTCTGGGTCCTATAGTCTTCAGTATCAGTACAATTGCGGGACATTCTTTTGAATTGACCACTCGAGATGTTTTTAAGCCAAGGGTCATGGTGACAACTCCTAATGTCTATGTATGTATTTACATCTGTTTCCTTGAAATGTGTTTTGGTCTTAAATCTCCCCTCCAATATTATAATGCATAAATCTAGAAAGTTGATCATTGTGGCACTAATGGAGCTCGTGAAATGCAGGTTCCAGTTGTTCACATTTAAGTTGGATATAAACTCCTCAAGTCCCTCCCTCTCCCCCTCCCATAGTACCAAACAATCGTCGATAAATCTTTTCCAGAGAGTTAATTTCCCTCTGGAATTTTCCTCTCAGAGTTGTGGGGTAATATTCTCCTCCTCCCAGTGCCCCATAAATATATTGGTGAAACTGGGGGTGAATTTCACTCCCATCGCCGCCTGGATGCATTGTACGTAGAAGGAGTTGTCGAACCAAAAGTAGTTATGGTCCATAAAGAATTCCAGGCAATCCAAAATTAATTTGCCCTGGATTTCTGTTATTTGAGGATCACTCGTTAGCCTATTCTCTACTGCTTTTAGTCCCAATAATTTGGGTATTACAGTGTACAGAGAGGTTACATCTATTGTGGCCATGCAGATGTTCTTCTTACAGGGCCCCACATTTTTTATCAGATCAATTACACTGTTTGTGTCCTTCAGGTAGGACGGGTTCTTTGAGACATACACCTGTAGAAAGAAGTCAATGTATTCAGTTATATTACTTGTCAGGGAGTTAATCCCTGACACTATCGGTCTTCCTGGGGTGTTAACTAGGTTTTTGTGCACCTTAGGTAGATGGTATATGACGTGCACTACTGGGTTCTGTACAGTTAGGTATTCCAGCTCCTTCCGGTTCAGAATACCTTTTTCAAATCCCTCCTTCAGTAATCCATCTAATTTTTTTTTATATTCAAATATTGGGTTACTCTTTAGTTTTTTATATGTTTTATCACCAGAACTAGTCTGAACATTTCTTCTTCATATTTCGCCTTATCCATTATTACCACTCCACCCCCTTTATCCGCTGGTTTTATAACAATCAGGGGGTTGGTTTCTAGATCTTTTAGGGCCTTTCTCTCACCAACCGTCAAATTATTGTTATTTTTCCTCATTCCAATTTTCTCTAGTTCTTTTAACCCCTTTTGAATGCTTAAATGCATTCATTGTTCTGATTTTTTGGAAAGAATTTAGATTTTTCTTTTAGCTGAGTGTGGACAATCTTTTGTCCATACTCAGCTAAAAGAAAAATCTAAATTCTTTCCAAAAAATCAGGATAAGGCGAAATATGAAGAAGAACTGTTCAGACTGTGCAGGACTGTGCAGGATACAAGAACATCGAGTGCAGTGTTTTTTTAATCCTTTGTTGTAACGTATACGTCAATTGGAGGCATTTTGACTTTAACTTTTTTATGTCCAGTGAACCTCCTGTCCAGATGAATGTTTGGTAGGGCAGAGAAAGCAAAGCCCATGTAAGCATTATAGTACATGAACATTTAAAGTAATTAGTAAATTAATCATGAATATAAAAACATTTCCAGATTTATTCATGAAACCAGCTTGAATTAATTCCATTTTGATTCACACTGTGGTCTAATATTGAGTTTTGCAAAGCACTTCCTCTACAGAGTTGATGTTGGCCTAATAAGCAAAGGTTCATATATATTTAACCACAACTTGGAAAAGCATCAGAATAACTGTACAAAACGCATGTGTTTTAATGTGATAAATCTTCCATGGTGCCCCCAAACTACATTTGTCTGGCAGAACTGCCAAGAGCATTTTGCAGGGAATAAATGTCTAGTAACTACCCAGCTTCCAGAGGCTTAAGAGATATGTGCTACATACAAGAAAATTATTGAAAGGTCTCCGCCATGTGCAGTGATTATAGAAGATGTCCACATAATAAATCATGAGCCTATAATTATAGTTTATGAATTAAAAGGTACAAGCTTATGAGATTCATTTTCTCTATTTCAGCAAGTGTGGTCCTCTGTGCAAGTGTGAATCCATCATGGTGGCATGCAAAGGAGTCTGGACACAACCGTTTTGGAAAGCAGTCGTTGGGGAGTTTCTGGCTATGTTCATATTTGTCCTTTTGAGTCTTGGATCAACTATTAACTGGAGTCCAAAGGAAAATCGTCAACCAGCAGACCTGGTCCTTATATCACTTTGCTTTGGACTTAGCATTGCGACCCTAGTTCAATGTTTTGGACATATTAGTGGAGGTCACATTAATCCAGCAGTTACTCTTGCAATGGTGTGCATGAGGAAGATCAGCATCGCAAAGTCAGCTTTTTACATTGTTGCACAGTGTTTGGGATCTATTGCAGGAGCAGGAATTCTCTACGTTGTTACCCCATCAGAAGTTGCTGGCAATTTGGGCATTACCAAAGTAATTATCACAACCACTTTTTTATTTCTTAATTCTAGTTTTATAGTCCATAGTGACTTTCCTTATTTGGCAGTATTCAGTTTTCTCATATTCTAATATTAATTAATTTATTATATTACACACATAGCTTGAAGATTTTTTTCTTGCAATGCATTTTGTTAGGAATTGCTAGTATTCACACTTTCTTTATAATATATTGTCCCTACTTAATATTGCAGTTGTTTTATAAATATATCCATAGGTGAATGAGATGATTTCCCCTGGTCATGGACTCCTTGTTGAACTCGTAATAACCTTCCAACTGCTCTTTACAATCTGTGCAAGCTGTGATGGAAAGCGCAATGATATCACCGGGGCTGTAGCATTAGCCATTGGATTTTCTGTGGCCATAGGGCATTTATTTGCTGTAAGTAGTATTTATTATTCATTATCTTTATGAAGTTTTAATATATTGTTACATTAATATATTAGGATTATTTTATGGGCAATCTTTGTTATGACATGTGGGTGTTTAATAGAGGGGACCCAAACAGTTGAACCGAATATTTTTTCAGCGAGTTGGCACTATGAGCGCTGCATCACCCACCCAGATCGACTCAGTCTCAAAAAAATATAACAAAAGGGTGTGCACTGCTCTTTGCAGTTGTGAACTAGGCCATCTCACTTGCAGAATTCTCCAGAAGGCATGAATTCATTCCTTTGGGCAATAGCCTTCTTTCTCATGCACCTCTTATCAACTTAGAACCCACATATCCTTCAAGAGCCCATCAGTCTTGCGTTTCCCATATTCAGGCGACAAGATCGCTAACTCCAGTTCTAAAGATCCACAGCAATATTGATTGCTAACACAAGTTATTCACTCACTTGATCAAAATAACATCAGCACATGCCAATAAAAAGTACTAGCTCACACTCAGGAACCCCCAACTCAAGTTTTGTTAATACTTCTTCTGGGGCTTTGGAATCCTCACCTGAAAAATAGTTAAATGCACAAAAAATCCATAACAAAATTCATTAAAGGGAATCTTTCACCCCAATTTTGGACTGCAGATATGGAAATACACTGACAAGCAAAATGGTAACAATGTTTTGAACTTTTGAACTTAGCCTCCATATCTCACCATCCAGTACAGCTTTGAGCATGAGACTACCATAATTTTATAGACAATCATCTTGGTTATCTCATACATAAATTGGACTTGCAACTACTTAGCATATGATTAGTCATGCAGATTCTTGTCATGCAACTGCATTGTTATTGTTTTGCTCCTAAAATTCTAAATTAGTATTTTAATTATTTTGTTAGTATTTTGTAAATCCACCTTTGGCGTTCAATACTGCCTAAATCCTTCTGGGCATGCTCTTGATTCAAGCATATCTCGACTAAAATCTGTTCCCAGGTCTCTTTTACACATTCTCGATATTAATGCATACTGGTCAACTCACTTGGGTATGAATATAGCATTTTCTTTAATTCTACCCACAAGTGTTGATTCGGTTGAGGTCTGGGGACATGTGACCAATCCAGCACCTCTACTTCATTGCCATTGAACTATTTCTTAGCTGATTTCGACGTATGCTTCGGGTCGTTCTCCTGCTTGAATACTGTGTTGTTTCATACCTATAGTACTCAAGTATATGAAGAAATTCATCTTGTAGGATACTCACATATAGCTCAGCACTGAGACCACAATCGATTCTGGTCAAGTATCCAACGCCTTTGGCTGTGAAATAACCCCATATCATCAGGATTCCTCCACTGAACTTCAATTTTTCAGTCCGTTAGCCCCATATCCCTTGTTTCTTCCAGACCCATTTGCACCCATCAGAGCCCAGTCCATTGACTTTTGTCTCATGGCACCAAATCACCCGTTTCCAATTTTCTACTGTCCACTGTTGTACTTTTTTGCAAACTCGAGCTGACGCTTCTCATGACAACATTGAAGTTGAGGCTTCTTCACCTTTTTTCGGGCAACCACTCCAGACATGTGTAATGCACGTTGTATGGTGCTTGCATGGATGTCTGTGATCTCACTATTAAGAAGCATACGAGCCACCTCCACTGCCTTGTTTGTTGCGCCAGAACTGATAGACCTAGTGAAGAACTAACTTGTTGACTCTGATATTTTGCCTCTTGGCTGTGGAATAGATGAACGGACTTTATTTGTATTTTTCCAACTGTCATGGCACTCACATGAGGCAGTTTGGCTATTTTCTTGGCCGAGATACAGCAATCAATGAGCGGGATGATGCTGTTTCTCTTAACTAATTAGATGCTAAATAGTTATAAGTCCAATTTATTTATAAGATAGCCAAGATGATTGTCTATAAAATGATGGTAGCCTCACGTTCAAAGCTGTAGTGGATGGTGATATATGGAACCTGAAAGTCAAAAGTTAAAAGCATTGTTACCCTTTTGTTTGTCAGTGTACTTCAGTGCAGCTTTGAGTGCTGACAGTAGGGGAAATGGGGGCAGTAGGAAAATGAAAAAAATAGTGATCTGTACTAATCTGCAGTACAATGCATGTATTACTTTAGATAAAAGTCCAAAATCAGGGGCATTTATTTATTATAATAAATACACAATAAAAAAACACATCTCATATAAAATATAATCTTTATATAGCTCATAAAAAATATCCAAATTCCCCACCTTTCACAGACCTCCAATAGCATGCTGTATCTTGACCATTAAGCATTCAGGGATCCCTAACATCACATGTTAGCTATTCAAGCAGTCTGGCAACGACTACTCTTCATTTATAAAACATACTGTACTTCTACAAATCCCAGCTCCCTTATATGCATGTTATAGAGAACCTGTCACCTCTTGACATGTCTGTTTTAATAGCTTCATGCATTCCCCATGTAATAGCAATTCTGGGGCATCTATTCTTATGGCTTTATGTTGTACCATTCCATTATTATTCCTGCTAGAAGTTATGAATGAATTGCTATTAGCCTTCAGTAAGGGTACAGAGGGGAGGTAACACATTGGGGGCGTGTACCTGCACAGTCTGACGATAGCAGCACTGATTGGATAGAGGGAGTCTGTGCAGAGACACACCCCTAACTGCATGAAGCTATTAAAACAGGCATGTCAGGACAGGTGAAAGGTCCTCTTTAATGCAGTTCTCACCTCCTCTGACGAGCAGCAAATTATTTGCAAACCAACAGATCGATCACGATAATTGCCTGGTGTGTCAACCTGTGTAAAGTCTTTGAGACTAATTGGATTTTTTTCATTTTATACAATAATACAGAGCCTTGTTGGTATGATGGCTTTAGTCATGATGAATATTGAAGAGAATTCACACTTTTTGCCTTTTCATTCTTACACAATAAATAGGTTTTCATATATTCCAAATAGTCTTCAAGCGATACTATTGAAAGATATCAAACAATTAGAGATGAGTGAATCGGGAAGTTGACAAAATGGAATTCAATCCTAATTTCAGGAAAAATGTAATTCACACCGAATCCGAATTTTCTCACGCTTCGTGGTAACGAATCATATTTTTTCCTAAAATGGCTACTGCACATGTTAAGACATGGAGCAAAGAACTCTGGAAATAAGGGATCACCCACAATGCCGTGCATGCAGCCGATCAGCAGCCAGCCCTTGTGATGTCACAGCCCTAAAAATATCCTCAGCCATCTTGGATTCAGCCATTTTCCAGTGTACATAGTGCAGGGAGAGACGTTAGCAGGCGCTCAAGAAAGTGGTAGAAAATACTTTAAAACTTTTTTTTTGTTGAATATAAGTTCAGGGAAAAAATCATTAGAAGTGTAGGGAAAGGAGAGGGAGGAATTATTCTACACTATAAAAGGAGAACAGGGTCCAAAAGGGGAGGTTACAGCCTGGGTAATAAGAGCAATCCTATTACATCTTGCTGTACTGACTGGGGATCCAAATTGCCTTTATACTGCTGCTTTTAGGTTTGCAATAGATGATACCTCTGTAATTCCAGCAAACCTTGCTTGGTTTTGGGGTGCAAGTGCTGTGTGATACAGCCATTAACGGGGTGTATTACCAGGAAATGTTTGTGCGTCTTATTAGCCGTTGTGTGGTGCAGTTAAATGTTCTAAAGCCTTTTTTTGTGGGGGAAGAAATTTTTAGTGGGGGAAAAAAGGGCTTATTTGCCGTTGTGCGATAAAGTGACAAAATTAAAGCCTTTATCGGGGTGTATTAGTGGGAAAAAAAGTCTTATTTGCCATTCTGCGGTGTAGTTATATGTTTTAAAGCCTTTTTTGTGGTGTATTAGTGGAAAAAACGCTTGTTAGCCGTTATGCGGTGAAGTGACAAAATTTGGGGTGTATTAATTTCCTTTTTATTTATTTATTTATTTGATCTAACAGTATGTCAGACAGAGAAGTGACAGGCCCTGCACAGGGGAGGGGCAGAGTCCTAAATGTTTCTGGCGCAGGCCCAGGTCGCAGCAGAGTAAGGGGGTGTGGCAGCAGGGGTTACTTCGAGAGGCCTGAGCTCCAGATGTCATCTAGCAGTCGTGTCTTGACCAGCAACCCAGCGGTGCTTTAATGGTTGACTCGGTCATCCACTTCGTCTCAAGTGACATCAGACACCCCCAGCCAAGAGTCATGGGTTCATCAGACACAACCCTTAGTTGGCATGGCCCTGGAGCAGGCCCTGTGCCCTCACCTGTCCTCAACCTGCCTCTGTCCTTTTTTGTTCCCTCAGCCAAACAAGTATTATATTCTGTGGGCTCAGCTCCACTATACAGTGAGGACGAGCTACTAGAGGACAATCAGCAGCTACTGCCCAGCCAAGATCTGGAGGAGACATCCGCCACTTCCTCTGGTAGGCTGGCAAGTATTGATAAGGAGAGGGACTTCATCATCATTGGGAGAAGAAGGTGGCAGCTTGCACGTGAGGCAGCGGCGGAGCCAGCTAGTCAGTAGCGTGGCCGGGAGTCAGCAGGGTGGCAGCAGTGGGAGATCAAGAGCCAAACGTGCCTGGAGTAGACCACCCGCTTCGCAGGAGCCTACCTGCCTGGAAAGTAGTGGTGCAGCGGTTCACGGAAACAGTAGACTTAGCAATCAGTCAGTGAGGTGTGTTGGGGGTAAAATCACCTACTTGGCAATGTGGCAGTTTATTGTTAAGCCGTTGAAAGAGGTGAACATGGCCATTTACCGAATCTGTAGGCAGAAGGTGGAGCATGGTCAGGGTGCCAATTTTGGTGCCACGGCCATGCATCAACATATTCAGCGTCACCATAAAGTGGCCTGGAAGAACCGTGGCTCCGATGTGGTGGTCCAGCCTACCGCAGTAACCACTCCATCACCCAGTGACACACACCCAATTTCAGGCAGTCAAGGCTCCACCACCTCCGAAGGGAGCTGTCTGTCCTTCCCATCATTTACCGGTCCTGATGCTCCTGCTCCTCGTCCTTCAGCAGTCGATCACTGACATGATTGCCAAGAGACAGCAATACGTGTGTGGTCATCCTATGGCGCAAAAGCTAAACATACTCCTGGCCAAGTTGCTGGTACTTCAGTCCCTCCCTTTCCAAGCACCTTTCAGAGAAATGATGGCTTGTGCCAAGCCAAGGTGGAGAGTCCGAAGCCGTAATTTCTTTGCCAAAAAGGCAGCACCAGGCCTGCACAAATATGTAGAACAGAAGGTGGGCCATTCCTTGAGCCTGTCGGTGTCTGCCAAAGTGCACGGCAGAGCCGACATGTGGAGCTGTAACTACGGTCAGGGACAATACATGTCCTTTACGGCCCACTGGGTAAATGTGTCCACTGGGTAAATGTGGCCAGATGACGCCACTTACGCCTCCACGTTCTCACGCCATTGGTCCTGCAACAATGTCCGCCTCTGCCTCCTCATCCACCACCGTGTCCTCAGCCTCCACTGAAGGGACAATTCACAGTGCCCCTCCAGCATACCACATGTGCAGGGCACGGCGGTGTCACGCTGTTCTACACCTCGTTTGCCTGGGCAAACTGAGTCACACAGGGGAGGAACTGCTCCGCACCCCTTTATCAAGAAATCGAATCCTGGCTTTCTCCCTGACAAATCAAAATCGGAACCATAGTGACTGACAACAGGAAGAACATGGTGTCGGCGCTGCACTAAGGAGGGCTGAGCCATGCGCCCTGCATGGCGCACGTGTTCAATCTGGTTGTCAAGTGGTTCCTGAAGTCTTCCACCCATCTGCAAGACATCCTAAAAATGGCCAGGAAACTTTTCATGCACTTCAGCCGATCTGTTTGTGGGTCTGTACATGTCCATTTTCCTTTTGAAGGAGTAAAGGTTTCTGTTGTCGGTCGGTACTGGGACCAAGGAAGCCAGTAACAAAGGAAAGGAAAAAACTGTCTGTGCAAAAGGACAACATGTGAATATTTCCCAAGACTGGGAGCTGTTAGCACGGACCTATATTTGTGTGTTTTTATCTTGATTTGTACAGGAGAACGGACCTACTCCTGACTTTGGGACTGCAGCTGGGAGAGAGGTTGGAAACCTGCACACTATTATTTATTTGTGATGGAACAGATGCTTGTAAATCTGTCTGGTCAGGGGACTGGAGACGTGGAGACTAGATCTCACAGCCACATGAGCCCTGTGGGGGCTAAACTGGAGGAGGAGAACATTGGAGCACAAGCAATGTGTAGCGAAATGGGTAGTTTTTCTACATAAGTGAGGAGAGGAGGAGCAGGAGCAGCCAGAGGAGCAAGAGGGAGATGAGGAAGACGAGGCAGATGACCCAGGCACACAGTGGCAGTATGCAATGGAGATGGAGGCAGGGAGTCCCTCCGAGTCACTTGCGCAAATGGCCTGTTGCATGCTCACTTGCTTGGGTGGTGACAGCCCTCTGCGCTCTCGTTCCAATACCATGGCTGCTGTGTCGGGGTGGGGAAGTAGGAGCAGTACCAGCTCCATCAGTAGTAGCTTGAGTTTAGAGTCGATGATGAGCAGCTTTCTTAACCCGCCTAGTGAAGAAATTACTCACCAGCAGCAGCAGCTAGACCTAGAGCAGAACCTGAACCAGCAGGTGGTGGCATACTTGGACAGAACCCTGCCACCCCACATTGAAGATCCGCTGGACTACTGGGCAGCCTGGAAAATCTGTCCTGCGTGGCCAGTATTGTGTGGCATCAGAGCAGGTATTTAGTGCAGCGGGGTGCCATAGTTACCCCAAGGAGAACTCGCCTGTCCACCTAAAATGTGGAGAGACTGACCCTTGTCAAGATGAATCAAGCGTGGATCAGTTAGGATTTCCACCCACCAATGCCTGATGCATCAGATTAGATCATCCATGCAGCCTCACCCAAACCTTGACAAGAGACCGGTTACTTCTGGCTACCTGCCTCAACTACTATTCTGATGCTGCCACCCACCTGATGCCGCATACCTGATACCAAGAGCTCCTTCCTACACCCACAATCCTCAGCGGGTACTTTTTTTGCCACCCACCACCCCACTCTGTCACCGGGTCACTCTGTGGTTTCCTCATGCTGCTACCACCTCACCACTCAGTTCTCCTCATACTGCTGTTGCCACCTCCACACTATGTCATTGTGCCACTCTGTGATCTCTTCATGCTGCTGCTGCCACCTCCACACTCTGTTATTGTACCACTATTTGTTCTTTTCATGCTACTGCTGCCACCTCCACACTGTCATTGTTCCACTCTGTGGCCTCGTCATGCTGCTGCTACCTCCCCACTATGTCACCTTGCCACTCTGTTGTCTCTTCATGCTGCTGCTAATTCATAACTCTAATCTGGGACACTCTGTGGTCTCCTCATGCTGA
Source organism: Bufo gargarizans (assembly GCF_014858855.1). Taxonomy (NCBI): domain Eukaryota; kingdom Metazoa; phylum Chordata; class Amphibia; order Anura; family Bufonidae; genus Bufo; species Bufo gargarizans. The sequence goes on from NC_058084.1 coordinate 130,905,150, forward strand.
TGCTGCTGCCACCTCCAGACTCTGTAATTGTGCCACTCTGTGGCCTCCTCATGCAGCTTTCACCTCCACACTATGTCACCTTGCCACTCTGTGGCCTTCTCATGTTGCTGGTGCCACCTCCACACTCTGTCATTGTGACACTCTGTGGTCTCTTCATGCTGCTGCCAAATCACCACTTTGTGGTCTCCTCATGCTGCTGCTACCTCAGAACTATGTCACTGGGCCACTCTGTGGTCTCCTCATGCTGCTGCTGCCACCTCCACACTCTGTCATTGTGCTACTCTGTGGTCTCTTCATGCTGCTGCCACCTCCATGCTCTGCTATTGTGCCACTCTGTGGTCTTCTCATGCTGCTGCCACTTCACCACTCTGTGATCTCTTCATGCTGCTGACACATCACCACTCTGTGGTCTCCTCATGTTGCTGCCAACTCACAACTCTGTCTCTGGGCTACTCTGTGGTCACCTCATGCTGCTGCTGCCACTTCCATACTCTGTAATTGTGCCACTCTGTGGTCTCCTCATGCTGCTGCCTCTTCACCACTCTGTGGTCTCCTCATGCTGCTGCCACCTTCACACTATGTCACCTTGCCACTATGTGGTCTCCTCATGCTGCCAACTCATAACTCTGTCTCTGGGACACTCTGTGGTCTCCTCATGCTGCTGCTGCCACCTCCACACTCTGTCATTGTGCCACTCTGTAGCCTCCTAATGCAGCTGCAACTTTCACACTATGTCACCTTGCCACTCTGTGGCCTTCTCATGCTGCTGGTGCCACCTCCACACTCTGTCATTGCGACACTCTATGGTCTCTTTATGCTGCTGCCAAATCAGCACTCTGTGGTCTCCTCATGCTGCTGCTGCCACCTTCACACTCTATCATTATGCCACTTTGTGGTCTCTTCATGCTGCTGCCATTTCACCAATCTGGGGTCTTCTAATACTGCTGCCATATCACCATTCTGTGGTCTCCCCATGCTGCTGTCGCTTCCACACTATGTCAGCTTACCACTCTGTGGTCTCCTCATCCTGCTTTCCAACTCACAACTCTGTCTCTGGGCCACTCTGTGGTCTCCCCATGCTGCTGCTGCTGCCTCCTCCACACTATGTCACATTGCCACTCTGTGATCTCCTCATGCTGCTGCCAACTCACAACTCTGTCTCTGAGCCACTCTGTGGCCTCCTCATGCTGCTGCCCCTGCACACTATGTCACCTTGCTAGTCTGTGATCTCCTCATGCTGCTGCCAACTCACAACTCTGTCTCTGGGCCACTCTGTGGCCTCTTCATGCTGCTGCTACCACCTCCACACTCTGTATTGTACCACTCTATGGTCTCCTCATGCTGCTGCAACCTCCACATTATGTCACCTTGCCACTCTATGGTCTCCTCATGCTGCTGCCAACTCACAACTCTGTCTCTGGGCCACTCTGTGGCCTCCTCGGGTTGCTGCCACCTCCACACTATGTCACCTTGCCAGTCTATGGTCTCCTCATGCTTCTGCCACCTCCACATTATGTCACCTTGCCACTCTGTGACTTCTTCATGCTGCTGCCATCTCCACACTGTCACCTTGCCACTCTGTGGTCTCCTCATGCTTCTGCCAACTCACAACTCTGTCTCTGGGACACTCTGTGGCCTCATCATGCTACTGCCCCCTTCACACTATGTCACCTTGCCAGTTTGTGGTCTCCTCATGCTACTGCCAACTCACAACTCTGTCTCTGGGCCACTCTGTCGCCTCCTCGTGCTGCTGCTACCATCTCCACACTGTGTCATTGTGCCACTCTGTTGATGGTGCTGCCACTTTACCACTCTGTGGTCTACTCATGCTGCTGCCACCTCAACACTATGTCACTGGGCCACTTTGTAGTCTCATCATGCTGCTGCTGCCACCTCCATACTCTGTCCTTGTGCCACTCTGTGGTCTCCTCATGCTGCTGCCAACTCACAACTCTATCTCTGGGCCACTCTGTGGTCTCCTCATGCTGCTGCCACCCCACACTATGTCACCTTGGCAGTCTGTGGCCTCCTCATGCTGCTGCTGCCACCTCCACACTCTGTCATTGTGCCACTCTGTGGTCTCTTCATGCTGCTGCCACCTCCATGCTCTGCTATTGTGCCACTCTGTGGTCTCCTCATGCTGCTGCCACTTCACCACTCTGTGATCTCTTCATGCTGCTGCCACATCACCACTCTGCTGCTACTTCAACACTCTGTGGTCTCCTCATATTGCTGCCTTCTCATGCTGCTGCCACATCACCACTCTGTGGTCTCATCATGCTGCTGCAACATCACTACTCTGTGGTCTCCTCATGCTGCTGCCACCTCACCACTATGTCACTGGGCCACTCTGTAAACTTCTCATTCTGTTCCCACCCTCCACATTTCATGACAGATCCACTATTTTGACTTTTTCGCCTGGTTGACATCATCATTTATTAGAATTTTCTTCTTAACTGTCAGAAGGAAGGAAAAATAATGAGAAGCACAATGGATCCTGTAGCAGCTATAAGGCCTGTATGACATGGTCCCATCAAAATTGTGATTTGGTAGCCAAAATCAGGAGTGGGTACAAAACACAGAAGACATGCAAATATTCCATTCACGTGTCATCTCTGTTTTGGATCCACTCCTGGTTTTTTTGGGGGGCTTTAGCAATACTGATGGATTACTGACCAAATGCTGACCAACTGAAGGCAGATGCTCCACAGACAGGATCTGTGTTTTGGGGTTATTGATCTGACGGATCAGAGGAAGGGCAAAATAATCAGTGAGGTCAACAAAAACTTAATTCCGGCACCCTCTCCACTCTGTCGGGGGGCTCTACTTGTATAAGCATTTAATAGAACAGGTTCTGTAGACATCTATGAGGAATCAGCTGACGACGGTGTAAAAAGAGTGCGCTTCTTCTTGACGCTAACATTGACCTGTAAGGCTGAGTTCACACTTGAGTTATTTGGTCAGTTTTGGCCCTGGAACTGTCCAAATAAGTGAAGTGTACAGTGATTCTAAGAGTAACACCTGTCAGCTGCGTGTTATACTGACTCACAGTATTGTTTCACTACCACAGCAGACTCCCTATGCATGTTACTGCAAGGCACAGTGTTCTACACAACTATGCAGGCTCTCTACAGCCAGGAAATAGCTGTTTTTTAACTCGATTCGCCACAAATAAATTCGGATCGAATCTTTTCAGAAAATTCGGCGAAACGGCCAAATAGAATTTTTTAGAAATTCGCTCATCTCTAGAAACAATGCATGGATGTAGAAATCCTTAAATAAATCCTTATTCGAGTCTAAAAAATGTCCACCATATGCCCGGGACCCTCACACAGAATTTACTTACCAGGCTCCCTGCGCCCCTCCTAGTTCCCGCACTGCCACTACTGCTTCTCCCTGTGAGCAGATGAAAACATCTGGTGTCAGGGGGAGGGAGCAGCCAATGGCAGGTGGTGACAGGGACAAGCTTTCCTAGCATTGCATGTTTTCTGGCCAGCTAGTGGTCGGGACTGTGTCTTATCTCACCTTTGTGATGGCAAGATGAGACAACCCCTTTAACCAGACAATTTCTGAACTACACAGTTGCAGCAAACTTAAAATTGCCACAAAATTGACACAAATAATTGAAAGTGTCAAGTTAAAATTTGCTGCAATTGAAGGATTGCTATATCTGTAAATACATATCTCAAAGAATCAAGAAACAATCATTTTCATTACTACCATACCTGAATTGGCTTACATATGGCTTACTGAAGGATTATACGCCTATAGTGCTGTGTTAAAATGTTATCTTTCTATAAAGCATTGTCATTATTATAAATATTGTCTTCACTTTTAATGCAACAAGTTTCTAACATTATTGTATATGCACCAATGTTTTATCAGCTCAATTATACAGGAGCCAGCATGAATCCAGCTAGATCTTTTGGACCAGCTGTCATTATGAACATATGGGAACACCATTGGGTAAGATGAGCTATACTCAGTATTAATATTGTTGCTGCTTTACATTTAATTGTATTCTGTATTTCAGTAGGTATGAATTATCTATTCAAGGACCCTCCATGCATGCACAGAGTTCCTATGGTTCCGTACTATGTGATGCTATATTGGGCATCTGTACAACACTATATTATGGATATATTTTTCCAAAGGAATGATTTTAATATTTACTAAGTCTAGGGTATTTACTGGAAGAGGTAACTAAAGTAATTTGCAACAAATTTATTAAAAGGGACATTCTTCTTAAATTTGGTGCATTTGGACTTCTTAAACAAGGGGAACCAAATCTTTCCCTTTAGAAATATGCACCATTTTCAAATAATTTACCTAATACATTTTTCCAAATTTATGGCCCACAGTGGACCTAGATTTTGGTGCAAATATGGCACAATTTGGAACTTCTAGATTTAGAGAAATGATCTGCACCCAGAGTGTTTAAATGGAAATGTGTGTGTGACTTAATGCGTAAGGGGGCATGATCTAATATTCAATATTTTGCGCCAAAATTGTGCCACAATTCTAGTGCATAATTCTGTCTCAAAGTAAGCCAATCAATAGTTGGTATAGTGTTAGACAAAAGTGGTTAGCCCTGCACCAAACGAATCATGCAGCCGGAGCCACTTTGATAAATTGGTGTAGGTCTGGACAACCTATCTACATTTATGCCATCAACAGGATTAAAAATCATTCCCAATTTTGTTCAAATTTGAAGAGCAGTTACAAAAATCAAAGACTTCTATTGAAATAAATGCAATACAGAATGCCTCTTATAGGCTTCTGTGGTGCATGCCATCATATAATTCCATTATGGTCCATGGTAGTTGCAAATCACAAGTTCAATCAATACTACTCATGAGCAATACCAGCCAAAGTATTCCTAGTCTATCCTAAGAAGAGCTAGGAGCTGTCCTGATTAAAGCTCAATCTAGCCATAGAGTAGACATTTTGTAAAGTCAAAAATACCAATTTAGAACATTTTCTGCTAACTGGTGTCACAAAGGAAGGTGACAAATCCCAAATTAAGACAGATAGCTGTTGAAATCACATGTAGGATTTATTTTATTTTTTTATTGGCTGACAGGTGCTGTAGGTTCACATGTAATGCCATGGGAATATAAGTACCTTGAAAATATGTATGATGAATGGTTCAGAATTATAAGGCAAACTTAGATTTACTATTTCAAATGCACCAGAATTTCAACTTAAACTAAGTAAGAATTCTTACACAGAGACATTACTTTTGCTCTTGGCCAAAATGGGAGCAGTATGCATGCATGATTTAGTGGCGAAAGGTAGTAGATTTATATGCACTACAATTTAGATGCACTACAATGCAGATGTACAATTCTGGCACAAACTAGGCCACCAAATGGTAAAAATATAGACTAATACAAGTAGTTGAAATATGCACTCTGTAGGAGTGCTACCTCAGGGACCACTCCGATGTAGAAATTGCAGTGTTGCACTTTTATTGTTGTATTTAATAGTGTTTTGGGACTGAACCAGTACCTTCAAAAGGTAATTCACAACATCTGTGCATCTTTTGGTGCATTTTTTGTGATAAAAACAATAGCTTCAGAGGTTAGCTAAAGGTCTTGGGCAATATGACTAATTAAGTGCCCAGCCCTACAGTGTAACAGCTTCTAACACCCCACCCAACTTTGTAGTTATAATGATAGATAAAAAAAATTATAATAGGTTGGATACATATGCTGTTAGAACTAAGGGAAAACAGATTAAAATTAGAAATCTTAATTTCCCTTATGTCCTACCAGCAGCACAATGGAATTATATCAAGAAGTAACCCAGAGGGAAGGTTCTCTTGAGTAGCAGCACTCAGAATTGATCAACTAAAGGCAGTCCTTTCAGAATTTAAGAAATTCAATCTATAATGATTGATAAAGGAGAAGTGGGAGCTCCATGAGACCACGCAACAAATTTGATTCAGATGTATCAAACCTTTCTTTGCCCAGAAAGTGGCTACTGCACAGGTAGAAAGGGCTCTAACACAGGTAGGAGAATTTGAGATACAAAGGCTACTCTGGTGGCCTTTTTAAACTATCTACCTATAGTTGGCTTAGAGGCATTCAGGCCCTTGTAAGGCACTCTGTAGCAGTGATAATTCAAATACCTCTCAACTGTAGAAATTGCAGTGTTGCACATTTGTTGTTTTATTCACTACATGTTTCAGGACCACACCGGTATCTTTGAAAGGTAATTCACAACATCTGTGCATCGTGTCCTGTTTTGTTCATATTTTTGTGGTAAAAACACTAACTTTAGTTAAAGGTTTGAGGGAAATATGAAACAGAGGACATGTTTTTGATGTTGGGGTTTGTTTTTTGGATATTTGCTATATTTTTTTTCCTTGTTTGTATTTTATAATAGAATGTTTAAGCTTTTGACAATTTTTCCTTATCTGTGGGAGAAAACATAAGGCACCAAAAAAATGTTCACACAGTTATTTAGAAAAAAAAAAACACCCCTTGAAAAACACCATAAAAACCACATGCAGTAAGGGAAAACACATAAGCAGTTAAAAATTTTTAATTTTTTTACATCAAAAAACACCAAGGCAAATTTGTGCATAGGGGCCCTTAAAGGGGTTTTCTCAACAGGCTATTTCATACTTACCTGGTCCCGGCGCGCCGTCCACTTCCTGGCTTCGGTACTCGGCAGGGGACGGGCTCCATCTTCATTGATGTCTTCTCCCGGCCGGGCCGCGCGCTGTACTGAACGCGCACACCGAGTGCGCGCATGCACCCTGGTGACTTCTTCCTGGCCAGTATAGTATACTTGCCAGGAAGAAGTCACCAGGGCGCATGCACGGACTCGGCGTGCGCGTTTAGTACAGCGAGCGGCCGGCCGGGAGAAGGAAAGAAAAGTCGTCTGCGCACGCGCGGCCACCGCGATTCCTGAGAAGAGTGGTGGCCGTAACCAGGGGAGACGGAAGACAACAGTCAGGTAAGTATAGGTTTATTTTTCTCTAAGGGGTGGGGATTTGTTAATAAAATATATTTAGAAAAATGATCACTGTTAAATCATTAACAGATTTAACAGTGATCATTAAGATGATAATACCCCTTTAATGTTAATAATCTAGTATCTTTTCCTAGGTGTACTGGGTCGGTCCAGTGGCAGGAGCAGTCCTGGCAGGTGCTCTCTATGAATATGTGTTCTGTCCAGATGTTGAACTCAAGAATCGCTTAAAGGAGGTCTTAAATAAGGCAACCCAATCATCCAAAGGGAAATACAGTGAAGTAGAAGAAAGCAAAAGTCAGATAGGATCAGATGAACTATTCCTAAAACCTGGGATTGTCCATGTTTTAGAAGAAAAAAAAGTTAAGGATACCTCTGGTGAGGTGTTATCTTCTGTATGACTAGAACCAGAAGCCAGAGAAAAGCCTTTACCATCAACATTTTTTTCAATCAAGGAAACCGATATATTATAAAGCAACTGTATTAACAAAAATACCTATATCATTCAGTACAAAGTACAACACAGCTTAAATCTACCACAGTGTAAAAACTACTACTATATAAGACACGCACGTAATCTTTGGATGCTGTCCTCTTGGCAAATCTGCGGTAAATAAGAGTGATCCTTAATTTAACAAGAAGTCAATATTGAGCCTCCAATCTGCCCGTTTAGCATCTAGATTGACAGTGCACATTAGTTTCAAGTACCCACTGGCAAATTCAAACAAATGGTTTTTCCTCTGGCATATAATTGGTTGTTGTCACCGCTGATTAAGAGATCCCCTATTTAATCACTATCTGTAGAGAAGCAAATGCGCAACAAAGCTAACTCCTAAGATGAAATATAATTATTACAATCTTTTTTGTATTTTGAAAAACTATATATCTTTTTTTCACACTTTATGTTTATTATAGTAAACTTCTGAGAAAGTACTTTACCGATGAAGAAGCAGTTTGCGAAAACATCAAATGGCTTGAGGAAGAAAAAAATCTTTAAGCACCATTCTTTTCCTGTCCATGTCTTTTTTCCTTTGTTTGATTTGTTGAATGACTAGTAATTTATCAGGACCATACGAAAATAAAAGGTCTGAAACGCACTCTAAAAATAGACAAAGGCCTTACTATTAGTTTGAGAAATGCACTTTTATTGTATGATGTAGAGAAAGCATATTACTTTAGTCTTTAATTATTCAAGTGTTTGGTAGAATACGTTTAGGTAAAGTTGCCTCTCCATACCAGTTTAATACCATCAAACCTAACACAGTTACCTTGTACAGTATTTTAATATGAAGCCTCATAACTGCTCAGCTGTTTCAAGCACCCATGCACATACTGAAACATATAAAATATATAATTTGATCCCCCCCAAAAAAACTAAATTTTTACTCAATTATGTTCCATTCTCTATTAAAATATATCTTGCTTGAACAGTTACGATATATCTAATGTTAATCTGTTTTTCCTTAGTGCTAACAGCAGCAAAATAATAGGATAATTCTGCTCATGTGAACTGGTAGGACAGATGGAATTGAATGAGTAACTAATAAAACAATGTGCACTCTCTACTATAAAGGTGGCAAGCATCCTACCCCAGTCTGTATTTATAAAGATAGATAAAAATAATAATACGAGGGATACTTGTGCAGCTTCCATTACATCCTATCAGCAGTACAATGGAGATATATCAAGAGGTAACCCCAGAGGGAGGGTCCTCTTGAGTACCATAACTCAGAACTGACCAACCAAAGGCAGTCCTTTCTGAATTCGAGAAATTCAACCTATAATGATTGATAAAGGAGAAGTGGGAGCTCCATGAGACTGCACAACAAATTTAGTTCAGATAAATCAAACTTTTCACTGCCCAGAAAGTAGCTACTGCATGGGAGGAATGGCTCTAGCAAAGGTAGGAGGATCCAGATTTTGATATAAAAAGGCTACTCTGATTGCCTCTTTCATCCATCTACCTATAACTGGTTTACCTGGCCTTCAGGCCTTTTTTAGGAGCAGAAAAAATAAATAAAGATATTCTCATCATTCTTGGAGGAACAGGACCTATGAAGATACATTTTTAAACATCTAGGGATGTCCAGAGAGTGTAATTTCTTCTTCCAGAGAATAATCCAGAAAACACACTAGGAGAGACATGACCTGGTTTATATTCTCAATGTAAGGAATCTTAGAAAAGAAGGTAGTTACTGTAAGTATCTTAATTAGATCTATCTGCGAGGTAGGTCATATGTGGTTCAAAGGCCGAGAAGGCCTGAAGCTCCATAATCCTCTTAGCTGATGTAGCCAGAAAAATGCAACCTAGCAAGATAGAAAATTTATATTCCCTCCTCCAACAGCTGAAATGGGTAAACGCGCAGGACCCTAAGGACCACTAAGAAATCCCACTGTGGGAACTGAGTGTAAAGCCACCGATTTCACACTTGAGGCCCCTTCCTATTAAAAATAAAAGTAAAGTAAAGGTGGACCATCTGTTTCTGCCCATTATGACAGAAAAAAAACACACTGTGGTGGGGTGTTAGCAGCCTTTATAGTGTAGGGCAGCTGTTTTTTTGTAATGTATCTATCCATAAAATCTGAAATATTCCAGTTTTCACACTACCAACTGGAGAACACGCAATATGCTGACAGATCCTATTCTCTGCAGCTTACCACTCACCTTTGCTGTGTAGGTTGAGACAGACCCAGACAGAGAGCAGAAAATTGAATAACAGATAAAGGCTCTATTTTAACTTTGGAGGCTTATATTAGATAGTATAGCAACCTTATACACACAGATAAGGTTCTATATACAGTAGCTATAACCCTCTTTGGTTACTTGGGCAAAAGGCAAGCACAATGTATACTCATAGAGCAGGGATCAGCACTCCAGCTGTGGTGAAACTACAACTCCCAGCATGCACACTTGATTGGCTGTTCTCAGAACTTCAATAGAAGAGAATGGAGAATTCCGGGAGTTGTAGTTTCACAACAGCTAGAGTGCCAGAGGTTGCTGACCCCTGTCATAGAGTATATAAAGTCATTGTATTCATGTCGATTTTAGCTTACTTTTCCAATACTTCATAAAAATGATATTTAATTTACAAGACATAACCAGTTTTCTCCATATGTCAGTGTGTAGACTGTGAAAGGGATCCAGACTCCAAACTATCATGACTCTGCAGGTAGTTTTCTGAAACGCAACAAAATCAGATGCCGTCCTGGTTAGGATTATGTGGAATGGAGTGACCGTTTAAGATAACTATTTTACAAAATCGTATATATGTGAACTGTGATGAATTACCAAATGTGGAGAACATCAGAAATGTCACTTATTAGCTAAAACAATCTTACAATTCTCTTTTTCTAGATATTGTACAGTAATCACCCACTTACAGTATATGTATATTATCTAATAAACTTACAATTTATTAACGCCGCACTATAGTATTGATATTGCGTTCCTTAAGTCTGAGAAAAGTAAATGGAAAACAGCAGGTCATGGTGTAGATATCGCATCACACTGGTAACATCCTAGGATTGGACATTGCCTTCATAACAATTTACTGCAATCACATGCTGTATATTATATAATTCTACGTGGTGATCGATGGGCACCCTATTATTTCTATTGTGTAACCTGATTAGTGGAATTTCGCTTGTATATCTGAAGGTCTGCCTTCTCCATGGAAAACCGGCTATAATATCAATCAACATGAAATATTGGAAGATAGCTCGGCTGGGGGGCGGGGGTGGGTGCATCCCTATTTCCTACATACTGCAATGTGTATGAATAAAGCAGTGGGTAAAGTATTAATATGAGACAGGAATGTAAGGATTAGGCCTCATGCACACGACCGTTGTGTGCATCCGTGTCCGTTGTTCAGTTTTCCGTGATTTACTGCGGACCCATTGACTTTCAATAGGTCAGTTGAAAACTCGTAAAATGCACCGTTGGTCATCCGCGTCCGTGATCCGTGTTTCCTGTCTGTCCAAAAAATATGACCTGTCCTATTTTTTTTGACGGACAACGGTTCGCGGACCCATTCAAGTCAATGGGTCAGTGAAAAAACACGGAGGCACGCACGATTTTCATCCGCGTCCGTGATCCATGTCCGTCTTTTTCCTATCATTTTCAAGGCAAACTTGACTTTTTCACTTTTTTTTTCACTTTTCTGGTCTGGTGATCCTCCAAAAATCAAGGAAGACACACGGAAGAAAAAACTGACACAGATCACAGAACAACGAAAGCCCGTTTTGCGGACCGTGAAAAAAAATGTGCATGTGGCCTTAGATGTATAAACAGCACATATATACAATTTCCATAGCAAAATAAACCAAGTGCATTGTCTTTTATTTTCACACACACCGGTGATTACATAGAACCCATGGGTGTGCAAACAAAGGCCCAAAACTCAGGATGGGTCTTCTTTTATTAAAGTTAATGTCTGCCAGTCTATTTTAGGTGCAAAATACTACGCTGATTTGAGTTCATATTATATATCTACTGTATATGGGGCAACTTTTGTTTTCTGACATGATAAATGGTAATTGTTGTAGCATGCAGCCACCACTAGATGGCTCTCACATGAGGACTTAGATCACCAGCAGTGGAATCATTGGAAGCTGTATATATCTGAGTTTACCCTAGTGGGGGCTGCGGGCTAGCTGCCATGACAGTGTCAGCAGAGAACGCAGTTCAGTCCTGGGCTCCCTGTCACCATGACCCCACATTGTAGATGTCTACAGTAATGTTCTCCTGCCTCTATAGTAGCACTATTAGCAAATTATTAAATTAGACCATGTAGGTTAAAGTGATGAAGCTATCCTGGCCTAAACATGAATCCACTGTGATTATTATTTCATCTTCAACCGCGATATTACTTTACTCTTGCGTTAGATTTTTTTATTTACAAAAGGAATGTTTTCATCACAAGAAGAGACCCCCTGGCATCCAATATAAAGTGCTAAGATTCATATGGATTCATGTTGCACCCTGAGGCAATGCTGGACTGTGTTAATATGTGGGAAATAATTTCTAATATATTTCAAAACATGAAATGCAGCCTTCTTCGAAGACAAAGGGGTATATGACTATGAATTTATACGACAATACTCTGTTTGCTCAGACATTGGTCATGGTTTTAAAGTCATTTGAGTAGAAGAGTATTTTATGTTGCATAAAGCAATTCCATAAGTTGCAAATAAAAGTGCAATGAAAAAAATAAAAATAATAACATGTATCGGGTGTAGCTTAAAGGGCTTATCCCCCAAAATGCCCGGGCCCCTCATACTAGTCATACTTACCCTGCTCCCGGCACCTGCGTCGCTTGTAATGACCGCACATCCGCCATTGCATGTCCCTGTCGCACGGATCAAAACATCCAGGGATGGGAGGGGGAGAGGAGGGGGGCATCCAATAGTAGGCTGTGATGGAAATGAGCCTCCCCTAGCATCGCGGGTGACACTAGGGAGGCTCGTTCCCACTACGGCCTGCTATTTGCTAACAGCCCCCCATCGCTGGATGTTTTGATCCACGTGACGGGAAGATGCAATGCTGGCCATGCAGGCATCAGAAACGACGTGGGTGCCGAGGAATGTATGACCGGTATGAGGGGCCCAGTCATTTTGGGGAGCATTAAAGGGTTGTTTTTTTATTTTTCATGACACTTTTATTTGCATCTTATGGAATTGCTTTATACAGTATAAAATACTGTTCTACCCAAATCACTTTCTTTAGGAGCAGGAACAATTTAAAGGGTTTCTATCACTTCGTTGCACATATTTAGCTGTCAGACACTAGCGATCCGCTAGTGTCTGCTCTGCCCAACCATCCTAATATAATTGCTTTTGGGGCAGCCGTTTTGCTAAAAAAAGAACTTTTATTAATATGCTAATGAGCCTCTAGGTGCTATGGGGGCGTCATTAGCACCTAGAGGCTCCGTCTACCTTCAGAAACTGCCGCCGCCCAGCGCGTCCCTCCAGCCCGCCCATCTCCTCCTGAATGCGATCCTCCTTGTGAGCGCCTGTATTCGGCGCATGCGCAGTGAATGTCTGACAGCTTCCCTGCTCAGACATCTCCACTGCGCCTGTTCCTCGGAGCACTATGGCGTCATCGCGCAGGCGCAGTGGAGATGTCTGAGCAAGGAAGCGGTCAGACATTCACCGCGCATGCGCAGAATACATACGCTCACAAGGAGGATCGCATTCAGGAGGAGATGGGCGGGCTGGAGGGACGCGCTGGGCGGCGGCAGTTTCTGAAGGTAGACGGAGCCTCTAGGTGCTAATGACGCCGCCATAGCACCTAGAGGCTCATTAGCATATTAATAAAAGTTCTTTTTTTAGCAAAACGGCTGCCCCAAAAGCAATTATATTAGGATGGTTGGGCAGAGCAGACACTAGCGGATCGCTAGTGTCTGACAGCTAAATATGTGCAGCGAAGTGATAGAAACCCTTTAAAGGGAACCTGTCACCAGGATTTGGGGTAAAGAGCTGAGGACATCGGTTGCTAGATGGCCGCTAGCACATCCACAATACCCAGTCCCCATAGCTCTGTGTGCTTTTATTGTGAAAAAAAAACGATTTGATACATATGCAAATTAACATAAGAGTCATATCTTACTTGTGTGACCAGAGAAGAGTCATATTTTCAAGCTCTGACTCATCTTAGGTTAATTTGCATATGTATCAAATCAGGGGTTTTTTACACAATAAAAGCACACTGGGCTATGGGGACTGGGTATTGCGGATGTGCTAGCGGCCATCTAGCAACCTAAGTCCTCAGCTCTATACCCCAAATCAAGGTGACAGGTTCCCTTTAAGAAATACAGAAAAGAAGTTCAGGCAGAATAAAATTCTCTGGAGTAGCTCTCAGATCACCCACAGAGTGAGAAGCCCCTGAAGAGAGGCTTCTGCAATGTGCTGGTGATATACTGTGCATCACTGCACCTCCTGTGCTGGCCAAGGACAGAATACAAGGGCCATACATTGTTTTTTAATACAATCCTGGTTTTGTTTGGAAAAAATCACATAAATCAGCACCAAAACTATACTGTGTGAACAAGGCACACTTGAAGGGGATGTTTCATCAGAAAATGACCGACTGTTTAAATCATATTTTCATGTTTAACACATTTTTTTTATAATTTTTGATGATATTTTAAATTTTCCTTGTAAATATCTATATTTAAGGATAAACTATAAAAACCGGAGTTAAGATAGATCCATTTTTGGGGAAAATTATTTTAAAGCGATGTCTTGAGCTAGAACTAAATGGATTTTTAACTTGCAGTAAATTCTCTAGTTCCATTTGGCTTAAAGGGGTTCTGCACTTTGTTTAAACTGATGATCTCTCCTCTTTCATGTTTTTTATTTATTCTAGATAAATACCTTTACTTGCAGGGTACCCAACGCTGATGCTGCCACCCTGCCTGTTTTTTTTAAATATCACTCTTGCGCCCCCCTGTAATTTTCCCGCTCAGTATGATAATACTGAGCATCGGTACAGGGAGGAGGAGATGCCAGGGTTTCTCAATGGGCTTCTCCTTCTCTCTGGCTGTGCCATGATCCAATCACAGCGGAGAGCATCACAGCCTGGGAGAAAAAAAAAAACTCACCTTTTCCCTGGCTGTGACGCTCTCCGCTGTGATTGGATCATCAAAAATAAATAAAAACCATGAAAGGTCCTCTTTAAATTCCCTACTTTCATGATATAATATCACTGTGGCGCCAACATTTTACATTTTCCATAAATTTCATCCGAAAGCCCAATACCCCTAGCTTTTTGTAAATAGTTTACAGTTAGGCTAGTTTCACACTAGTGTTAGACATCATCGGCAGGCTGTTACGGTAGGGAGCAGCCTGCCAGAGATCTCTGGAGCCTGAGATCTACCTGATACCTGCCAGCCCCATGAACTATAATGGAGACTGGCGGAGATCCGTTCGCAACCTGGCAAACATGCCGAGAATTGGCTGGACTAAAATTGCCTTGCTGGTTTATGGCCAGATCTCCGCTGGTCCCCATTATAGTTAATGAGGCTGGCCGGCACTACATAATGAATGCAAGAATACAAGTATTTACTGAAACAGACATGTCAGGAAAGCTAACTGGTCCTCTTTATGTCTAATATATGTCAGGCATGCGGGACAAAATCTTCTTAATAATTTTAATAGTTCTTAAATATTTAACAATAATATCATGGCATTTTTTAATAGTATTTTATATCCCTTGGCATATGTGGCATCTTCTACAGGCAAGTTTATCAGTAGTCAAAAAGAATTACAGTGTATGTAGGCAAAATGCGGATATATATTTGACTGCTGAAGGCATAGTTAGTGTTGCATGTCAGCCCCAAGACCCATGACCTCTTGAAGAAAGTGATTATAAAAGTTTCATTGTACATAGTTGTCTTACTTGTCCCCTTCATCTTGCGTATTCAAAGACCAGTGGATTTACAATAAGAGAAAGGTGTCAACCACAGAGTAAGATTTAATGATTAAATACGACAGACCGTAGACAAAATGGACCGGAAGGATCATGAAATGTACACAAGTGATGGGCTACGCTGTTCCTTGCCTCGGGTACTGCTCTAGAGAAACAGCTGCATAGACTCTACCAAGAAACAACTGAGGCAGCTGTACTGCCTATTATATATACAGAAAACCACATATGTTACTAAAAGACTTGTTTCTTTAGACTTGAGACAAGAAGAAGTCACTTGCTAAGATGTTTAATAATATTAGGCTCCATTGGCTTAATCTTCTGACATGTAGCACAGTGTCTTATCTTGAAAAATGATATCTACTAGCCTGTAAATCTGATCACATGGTGCTAAAGTAATTGAACACACATTAAGAAACACAGAGGTAAATTGGTATGGCGTTGACTAAATTAGGGTGCCTTTTGTTTAATAATTTTGGTCAATTCCATTTTAACAGAGTACGCAAACCATAAGTTGCTTACAGAGTGTCCCATTGCTGGTCTATTCAAACCCATGGGCTGTCCATGTAATGTACAGATATGCTGGGTCCGCCAGAGCAAGATACACTCTTTGTAGCCATTCTTTGCTGTGGTCCTAGAGAGGGGAATCCCCAGAATTCCCCAATAAGGTGTTGGAAAATACATAGGTCTTTAAAACCTAAGGTGTTATTCTGCCTTAGGGCCCTATTAGACAAAGCAATATTCGGGCCAATCCTATTTTAACGCCTGTTCTTGATAATTATCTTGATGATAATCCTGTCCAAATATCAGGAATGTAATAGAGCTCATAGTTGTTGAACCTGTCCTAAATTAGGTTAATTAGCATTACTATAGTTTTTTAAAATCTACAGTGGTAGGTATAGCCCAGGGTCTTCTGTCGGCACACCCCATTAATGATTTTTTTTTTGCTTCCTAATATATCCTGGGAATATTAAATGGTGCCATTAGAAAGTATAACTTGTCCTGTAAAAAAACATATGGCTATGTGAAAAAACAAAAAAGAGATATGGGTTCGTGAACTGAAAAATAATAAAGTTAAGCCTTTTGGAAGGCAGAGAGTAAAAAACAAAACTGGAAAATTGCTGCTTCGGGAAGTCGGACAGCACTTTAAAGAAAATAAATTGAAGGGATAGCATGTAACCTGACCAATCTATCACGTTAAACCATGTTGGGCAGGCATTTTTCTGAAATCATTCAGCATACTTAATAATATGAGTATTAAATATAGAGAAGCATTCAGATTGGCCGTGCCGTGCTTAACTAAAATAAAATAATTTGTTATGAAGTACTATAGCAGAATATCATAAGATTTCAAGACTGTGTCATGTTCATCAATATCTTTTGCTAAAGGAAATTCAGTATAACAAATCTTTTCTCAAGTTCAGCAGTAAGCTAAAGAAAAGCTTGGAGATTGCTGAATCATTGATAAAGCAGAGCACATTAAAAGCTGCAGAATTCAAACAGAGACATTTTTCTTTATCTGTGATAGTATGTTCCATCTACAGTATATGAGTCTATTATCACACATATCCTACTGCAGGATACCTAAAGACACATTTGTGCCTCTCGATTATTGAGGAAACGAGAACGAGTTGCAAGTGCCTCTTTTTACGCCGCCCTTACCACTTTTCCAAAAGGGGCATGGCAGGAGAGAGAAAGTGGCCAACAGACAAGATGAAAAGCACTGGTCTTGATAAATCTCCTCCATAGTGTGATGCAATATATTTAAAAAAATGAAGATGACATACGAAAGACTGTAACTGTGATTTATAAAGACTGGTGTGTACTATGACATTCTTCTCGGCCAGAAGAGGCATTTAATTTATGATGAGGTGCAGACCTTATAATAAATTAAATGCCTCCTTAGGCAGTCCATATATGCCAGATTGAAATATCCTCCAGCTTGTAGCTGCCATAGATTTTAGTCATCATTTATGCCAGTTTCTGGTGTAAATTGTCAAAAATGTGCCAGGCCTAAAGAAAACAATGTGTCAGGAGCTCCCCTTGTATTGCTGGGCAGAGTCAGTCTGGGAGGGTTGCTATGCCTATGAAAGTTGGGCGCTTCTTTGTTGAAAAAAAGAGACGGCGGATTACGCCCTTGCATTGACTACCAAGAGTTAAACAAAATTACGGTGAGAAATAAGTATCCCCTTCGTCTCATTCCCGGCCTCGTTAATAAAATTGTTGGCCCAGTGGTTCTCTAAAATTTATCTTAGAGGAGCCTATAATTTGATTAGAATACAGGAAGGGGACGAATGGAAAACGGCATTCAATACCCCTGAAGGGCATATAAAGTATCTTGCAATGCCCTTTGGGTTGTGCAATGCTATAGCCATTTTTCAAAACCTCATAAATGACATTTTTTGTTATTTCCTGGGTTTATTTGCGGTCATCTGCCTTGATGATATTCTGATATTTTATTCCGACTGGGCCTCTCATGTTCTTCAAAATTTAAAAGAAAATAAGCTAAATTAAGTAAATGTGTTTTTGGAGTAAGAGAAGTCTCCTTGCTGGGTTATATCATATCATCTCAAAAATTCTATATGGACCTCGCCAAGGTTCTAGCCATAGTTCATTGAACAGGACCGACTTCCATGAAGGCTCTTCAGAGATTCCTTGGTTTTGCGAATTATTTATTAATTCTTTATTTCAATTCTTTATTAAAAACGTATCAGTCCACTAGACTCATGGGAAATACCATTTACTTCATGGTCTGGTAGACGCTCATTAATTAAAACCATTATATTACCTAAGATTTTATATCTTCTCCAGACCCTTCCCATTCCCCTTCCTCGATTCTTTTTCACCAAATTAGAATTAATACTGTCCAAGTCCCTGTGGAATAAAAAAAGACCTAGACTTACAAAAAAATACATTTCTTTACCTGTTAAACAAGGAGGAATGGGGGTTCCGGACTTCTATGGTTATTACCTGGCGGTTCACGGTATGAGATGCCTTGAATGGCTTCGCTACAAAGCTGACAGGTTGGATATTCAATCGGAGTTTGCCATTAGCCAATCTGCATTAAGGCCTCTTCTACTGCATGGAAAGTACACGACTGAGACATGTATTGGAAATCCTATTACCAAAAATACAATATGGCTATGGAGACAAAAATTGAGTATTCACTTTCTCACTGCTAAAATTTCCCCTTTGACACAGTTAAGAGATATTTTGCAAGATGCTACCCTTCAATTTATTCAAACTTTGCCTGAAAAGGCTAAAGCTATTACTACACCAGTGGTGGACTTATTAGATTCCTGGGGGGTATTAGAGAAGGATTGGGACAGAGGGGAAAATACTACTTCTTTGTCTTTTTTACAAAGATCATATATAAGTGACTACTTAAAACCACTGACCCCATTACATAAGACAGACCCAACTAGGTTTGAAAAAATAGCCCTTCAGAAACAGGAACCAGTTAAAAAAATCTCTATATTATATTCCATGATTCTCACCTTTACAAGCCCAGAGATTAACCAATATCTGGTGAAATGGGAATCAGACTTGAGCTTGGATAGAGAAGATAAATCACTAATTACAGTCATGGCCGTAAATGTTGGCCCCCCTGAAATTTTTCAAGAAAATTAAGTATTTCTCACAGAAAAGTATTGCAGTAACACATGTTTTGCTATACACATGTTTATTCCCTTTGTGTGTATTAGAACAAAACCAAAAAAGGGAGGAAAAAAAGCAAATTGGACATAATGTCACACCAAACTCCAAAAATGGGCTGGACAAAATTATTGCCACCCTTAACTTAATATTTGGTTGCACACCCTTTGGAAAAAAATAACTGATATCAGTCGCTTCCTATAACCATCAATAAGGTTCTGACACCTCTCAACTAGAATTTTGGACCACTCTTCCTTAGCAAACTGCTCCAGGCCTCTCTTATTGGAAGGGTGCATTTTCCCAACAACAATTTTAAGATCTCTCCACAGGTGTTCAATGGGATTTAGATCTGGACTCATTGCTGGCCACATCAGAACTCTCCAGCGCTTTGTTGCCATCTATTTCTGGGTGCTTTTCAACGTATGTTTGGTGTCATTGTCCTGCTGGAAGACCCAAAGATCTCGGATGCAAACCCAGTCTTCTGACACTGGGCTCTAAAGTGTGACCCAAAATCTGTTGGTAATCCTCAGATTTCATGATGCCTTGCATACATTCAAGGCACCCAGTGCCAGAGGCAGCAAAACAACCCCAAAACATTAATGATCCTCCACCATATTTCACTGTAGGTACTGTGTTCTTTTCTTTGTAGGCCTCATTCCGTTTTTGGTAAACAGTAGAATGATGTGCTTTACCAAACAGCTCTATCTTGGTCTCATCTGTCCACAAGATGTTTTCCCAGAAGAATTTTGGCTTACTCAAGTTCATTTTTGCAAAATGTAGTCTTGCTTTTTTATGTCTCTGTGTCAGCAGTGGGGTCCTCCTGGGTCTCCTGCCATAGAGTTTCATTTCATTTAAATGTCGACGGATAGTTTGCGCCGACACTGATGCTCCCTGAGCCTGCAGGACAGTTTGAATATCTTTGGAACTTGTTTGGGGCTGCTTATCCACCATCCGGACTATCCTGCGTTGACACCTTTCATCAATTTTTCTCTTCCGTCCACGCCCAGGGAGATTAGCTACAGGGCCATGGGTTGCAAACGTCTTGATAATGTTGCGCACTGTGGACAAAGACAAATCTAGATCTCTGGAGATGGACTTGTAACCTTGAGATTGTTGATTTTTTTCCACAATTTTGGTTCTCAAGTCTTCAGACAGTTCTCTTCTCCTCTTTCTGTTGTCCATGCTTAGTGTGGCGCACACAGACACACCACACAATGCAAAGACTAAGTGAACTTCTCTCCTTTTTATCTGCTTTCATGTGTGATTTTTATATTGCACACACCTGTTATTTGCCCCAGGTGAGTTTAAAGGAGCATCACATGCTTGAAACAATCCTATTTATCCACAATTGTGAAAGGGTGCCAATAATTTTGTCCAGCCTATTTTTGGAGTTTGGTGTGACATGATGTCCAATTTGCTTTTTCCCCTCCCTTTTTTGGTTTTGTTCCAATACACACAAAGGGAATAAACATGTGTATGGCAAAACACGTGTTACTGCAATACTTTTCTGTGAGAAATGCTTCATTTTCTTGAAAAATTTCACGGGTGCCAACATTTACGGCCATGACTGTAGGTGTCTCTCAATGACTCCAAAGATTTCGACTTGCGTGAGATTGCAGGAAAACTATTTTAAAATACTTACCAGATGGTATTATACGCCAGATATCTTACATAAAATGTACCCTGAAGTTAGTGAGACATGCTGGAGATGCAAAAGAGGAACAGGCTCCTTTTTTCATATCTGGTGGGACTGCGAGATAATTGGAGACTATTGGAAACAGATCTGCTCAACAATCTCAAGGATATGTAAGGTTCCTGTACAACCATCTCCACAGATATGCCTATTGAACTTATTGGACAAAATAAAGAGTTCAAGTCTGATTAAACGTCTCATAACACATTTGCTGGCAGCAGCAAGAGTCTTAGTGGCAGCCAAATGGCGAGATACATCCCCTCCTTCGTTGGGTGCTTGGGAACTTAGATGCGATGATATATATAGGATGGAACAAATAGCAGGTTGGGAAAACAGATCCACCCAGAAATTCCCAAAAATTTGGAACCCTTGGATATTATACAGAGACTTCCAGGTTAATTAAAGTAACACCTACTTTATCCTTTTTCAAAAGGCTTGTGGGACCTGAAGAGTTTCTTTATGTGAGAAGTTGAAACGCACGCTGCAACACCCTTCCCCCCCCCCCTCTGCCTTTCCTCCCCTCCCTCCCTCCCTCCCCCTCTCTTTCCTGTTATATATAATTTACTTTTGATATCACTAATCTTATACACTGGATTATCAGCTCTACATTTGGATTTAATAGTGTAATAGCTATCTTGTAATGTATAAGATGTCATTATCACCTTTATTGTCATTCATACAATGATCTTTATTATTTTCTGTACTTATGAGACAAATATGTACAATAAAAATTGTTTTGAGCTAAAAACGTATCAGTCATTGCCAGACCGCTTACTGACTTAACCAGAAAAAGGGGAGGATCTTCTTCATTGGTCTCCTGATGCTCTGTCAGCTTTTGAAGAAGCTCTGAAAGAGAGTTTGATGCATACACCACTACTTTTTAAACCTAGCGTCACTATACAGTTCATCATTGAGGTGGATGCTTCTGAGGTAGGAGCAGGTGCTATACTGTCTAAGGGGTTATCCTCTTTAACCAACCTTCAACCATGTGCATTCTTTATGAGAATATTTTCCTAGCTATTAAAGTGGCTTTTACAGAGTGGTGACATTTTCTGGAAGTTGCTCTTCACCAAATTATTGTACTTACTGATCATAAAAACTTAATGTATCTAGATAGTGATAAGCACTTGAATCCTAGACAAGCACACTGTGGCCTTGTTCTTCACCCGCTTTAATTTTGCCATCACATATCGTCCTGAGTTTGGTAATGTGAAAATGTGAAAATGGATGCTTTATCTTGTAGTTTCAGTGCCAGTGATTCTGTTGAAACTAAACATCCTTCTTCCTGGTATAGTCAATGCTGCTGTTAATCTTGAACTGGTTTCTGAAATACACTGTTGTCAGGATTTGGCTCCCAAGAATCTTCCTTCTGGAGAAAAAAAAATTCCTCCAAATCTTCTTCTTAAGGTTTTGGAAAAGTACCATTGCTCTGTGCTTGAAGGTCATCCAAGGATTGCTGGTACTAGGTATCTGGTTTCCAGATTCTCTGCCTGTAAGGACTGGGCGAAGGCCAAGCTACCCAAGAGACATCCTGCTACTTTGTCCTTGCCAATTCCACAGAGGCTTTGTGCTCATCTCTATGGATTTCATAGCAGACCTTCCTTCCTCTCAGGAATAGTCATTGACAGGTTTTCTAAAATGTTTCATCTGGTTCTGTTTAGTGATGGACAAACATCTGCTGGGACGGTTCGCGGACGCGCAAACGTGATCAAATGTTCGCGAACCGCAAGTTCGCGGCAGGTCCCATTCATTTTAATGGCAGGCGAACCTGAAAAACCTTCAGCTCATATTTGCAGCCAAGAAATAATTACTAGAAGTGCACAAATAGTCCCACAACATGGACAGTGACATACCAGATGTATTAATCGAAATTGCGTTTATAATTCATGATTTTTTTTCAATGTGAAATATCAGCAATATAATTTTTCGCGTACGAGCATGCGCAAATGCACTATACAGTACCCAAATGCACTATAAAGAAAGTATATTGGTATATAACACCCCTCTTCAATCAGTTTTTTTTGGGGGGGCGACTGATATATCACACCAGTAGAAATTATTTGTTCAATAACGCTTGTCCCTCTATATACCTGCAGTATCACAGTAGAACCGCACACAACTGCCGCACAATACAAATGCACTATAATATACTTTCAAACATAGAAAGTATATTATAACATTGTACAAGGAAGGCAATCCATTAGAATATACATAAAGATAAATGTAACCTTTAATAATATTACTATGAGGGTCGAACGTCCGTAAGTGTTTTGCGGATTCCACAATTTGCGGACAGCACATCGCCGGCACTATAATAGAAAATGCCTAATCTTGTCTGCAATTGCGGACAAGAATAGGACATGTTCTCTTTTTTTGCGGAAACGGAAGCATGGAAGCGGAAGTGCGGATCCGCAAATGCGGATGCGGACAGCACATTCTGGCCCCATTGAAAATTAATGGGTCTGCACAGGTTCCGCAAAATTGCGGACCCATTTTGCGGATGTGTGAATGGAAAAGATATCCCTCAAAATGAAAATAAATTAAGTTATTAAAGTTAAAGGGAGTCTGTCACCTCCATATGGCCATATACAGTGCTTACAGGATTGTAACGGTACCTTTGTCTTTGTCTTTAGATTTGCACCAGCAGGAAAAACGAAGTTTAATTCATATGCAAATGAGCACCCCCAAGTGTCCAGGGGAGGAGTTCACTGTGTAGGTGCCCAGGCTGCTCTGCCTTCTTTTCACTTTACTCCTCCCCAGCCTCTGCCTTTGCCCACCCTCCAAGTCTCTTTCCTCATCGATAGGTCCTGACTTGGAGGGCGGGCAAAGGAAGAGGCTGGGGAGGAGTAAAGTGAAAAGAAGGCAGAGCAGCCTGGGCACTTACACACTGAACTCCTCCATGTAAGCACTGTATATGGCCATATGGAGGTGACAGACTCCCTTTACGCAAAAAGCATAGATGTGGTAGGCAATAACAAGTGCTCGGCGGCACTAAATCAGGTGCTCGACGGCACCAAATCAGAAACCATATGTCCTACCACAATCCGGGGGTTCCAGTGCACATCCATGAATCCCGGAGGGAAGGCAAAAAAACATCTATCCCTGGGCTAGATGATGATGTGGTATTGAAGGACAGGGTGGCAAAGAACTGTCCTGATATTGTCCTACTGGGGGGTGCTATTCTGGCCTTGATAGCCTAACCACAGACCACTCGCCCTGATAAGACTGACCTCGTCCAGAAACTTACCCTATATAAAAATGGTCCCAGTAAGCCCCTAGCCCCTAGGCCCCTGACTTCCAGGTGATCACTATATAGATCTACGTGTTTTTGACTCATTATAAAAGTATATTATAAGTATATCACACCCCTCTGTGTATAACACCTATCGATAGCACACCTACACTAGTCCTTAAAAGGACTTTTGTGGCCCTATTAGCTAGCATTTGGTGTCCCTAACAGCCTGTCCCTGCTCCACACAGCAACCTCTCCCTACACTGGAAAAAAACTGAAAGTAAAATGGCGGCCAGGTCAGGTTTATTTATAAGGTAGGGGGTATGTCCATGTGCTGAAACGTCTCAATTGGCTGTCCTGTACCACCTGATGGATGGGTCATGGGTAGAGTTGAGCGAACACCTGGATGTTCGGGTTCGAGAAGTTCGGCCGAACTTCCCGAAAATGTTCGGGTTCGGGATCCGAACCCGATCCGAACTTCGTCCCGAACCCGAACCCCATTGAAGTCAATGGGGACCCGAACTTTTCGGCACTAAAACGGCTGTAAAACAGCCCAGGAAAGGGCTAGAGGGCTGCAAAAGGCAGCAACATGTAGGTAAATCCCCTGCAAACAAATGTGGATAGGGAAATTAATTAAAATAAAAATCAAATAAATAATAATTTACCAAAATCAATTGGAGAGAGGTCCCATAGCAGAGAATCTGGCTTCCCGTCACCCACCACTGGAACAGTCCATTCTCAGATATTTAGGCCCCGGCACCCAGGCAGAGGAGAGAGGTCCCGTAACAGAGAATCTGGCTTCATGTCAGCAGAGAATCAGTCTTCATATCATAGCAGAGAATCAGGCTTCACGTCACCCACCACTGCAACAGTCCATTTTCATAAATTTAGGCCCAGCACCCAGGCAGAGGAGAGAGGTCCCGTAACAGAGGATCTGGATTCATGTCAGCAGAGAATCAGTCTGCATGTCATAGCAGAGAATCAGGCTTCACGTCAGCCACCACTGCAACAGTCCATTGTCATAAATTTAGGCCCAGCACCCAGGCAGAGGAGAGAGGTCCCGTAACAGACAATCTGGCTTCATGTCAGCAGAGAATCAGTCTTCATGTCAGCAGAGAATCAGGCTTCACGTCACCCACCACTGCAACAGTCCATTTTCATAAATTTAGGCCCAGCACCCAGGCAGAGGAGAGAGGTCCCGTAACAGAGAATCTGTCTTCATGTCAGCAGAGAATCAGTCTGCCTGTCATAGCAGAGAATCAGGCTTCACGTCACCCACCACTGCAACAGTCCATTTTCATAAATTTAGGCCCAGCACCCAGGCAGAGGAGAGAGGTCCCGTAACAGACAATCTGGCTTCATGTCAGCAGAGAATTAGTCTGCATGTCATAGCAGAGAATGAGGCTTCACGTCAGCCACCACTGCAACAGTCCATTGGCATATATTTAGGCCCAGCACCCAGGCAGAGGAGAGAGGTCCCGTAACAGAGGATCTGGCTTCATGTCAGCAGAGAATCAGTCTGCATGTCATAGCAGAAAATCAGGCTTCACGTCAGCTACCACTGCAACAGTCCATTGTCAGATATTTAGGCCCAGCACCCAGGCAGAGGAGAGAGGTCCCGTAACAGAGGATCTGGCTTCATGTCAGCCGAGAATCAGTCTGCATGTCATAGCAGAGAATCAGTCTTCATGTCATAGCAGAGAATCAGGCTTCACGTCACCCACCACTGTAAGAGTCCATTTTCATAAATTTAGGCCCAGCACCCAGGCAGAGGAGAGAGGTCCCGTAACAGACAATCTGGCTTCATGTCAGCAGAGAATTAGTCTGCATGTCATAGCAGAGAATGAGGCTTCACGTCAGCCACCACTGCAACAGTCCATTGGCATATATTTAGGCCCAGCAGCCAGGCAGAGGAGAGAGGTCCCGTAACAGAGGATCTGGCTTCATGTCAGCAGAGAATCAGTCTGCATGTCATAGCAGAAAATCAGGCTTCACGTCAGCCACCACTGCAACAGTCCATTGTCAGATATTTAGGCCCAGCACCCAGGAAGAGGAGAGAGGTCCCGTAACAGAGGATCTGGCTTCATGTCAGCAGAGAATCAGTCTGCATGTCATAGCAGAGAATCAGTCTTCATGTCATAGCAGAGAATCAGGCTTCACGTCACCCACCACTGTAAGAGTCCATTTTCATAAATTTAGGCCCAGCACCCAGGCAGAGGAGAGAGGTCCCGTAACAGACAATCTGGCTTCATGTCAGCAGAGAATCAGTCTGCATGTCATAGCAGAGAATCAGGCTTCACGTCACCCACCACTGCAACAGTCCATTTTCATAAATTTAGGCCCAGCACCCAGGCAGAGGAGAGAGGTCCCGTAACAGACAATCTGGCTTCATGTCAGCAGAGAATTAGTCTGCATGTCATAGCAGAGAATGAGGCTTCACGTCAGCCACCACTGCAACAGTCCATTGGCATATATTTAGGCCCAGCACCCAGGCAGAGGAGAGAGGTCCCGTAACAGAGGATCTGGCTTCATGTCAGCCGAGAATCAGTCTGCATGTCATAGCAGAGAATCAGTCTTCATGTCATAGCAGAGAATCAGGCTTCACGTCACCCACCACTGTAAGAGTCCATTTTCATAAATTTAGGCCCAGCACCCAGGCAGAGGAGAGAGGTCCCGTAACAGACAATCTGGCTTCATGTCAGCAGAGAATTAGTCTGCATGTCATAGCAGAGAATGAGGCTTCACGTCAGCCACCACTGCAACAGTCAATTGGCATATACTTAGGCCCAGCACCCAGGCAGAGGAGAGAGGTCCCGTAACAGAGGATCTGGCTTCATGTCAGCCGAGAATCAGTCTGCATGTCATAGCAGAGAATCAGTCTTCATGTCATAGCAGAGAATCAGGCTTCACGTCACCCACCACTGTAAGAGTTCATTTTCATAAATTTAGGCCCAGCACCCAGGCAGAGGAGAGAGGTCCCGTAACAGAGGATCTGGCTTCATGTCAGCCGAGAATCAGTCTGCATGTCATAGCAGAGAATCAGTCTTCATGTCATAGCAGAGAATCAGGCTTCACGTCACCCACCACTGTAAGAGTCCATTTTCATAAATTTAGGCCCAGCACCCAGGCAGAGGAGAGAGGTCCCGTAACAGACAATCTGGCTTCATGTCAGCAGAGAATTAGTCTGCATGTCATAGCAGAGAATGAGGCTTCACGTCAGCCACCACTGCAACAGTCCATTGGCATATATTTAGGCCCAGCAGCCAGGCAGAGGAGAGAGGTCCCGTAACAGAGGATCTGGCTTCATGTCAGCAGAGAATCAGTCTGCATGTCATAGCAGAAAATCAGGCTTCACGTCAGCCACCACTGCAACAGTCCATTGTCAGATATTTAGGCCCAGCACCCAGGAAGAGGAGAGAGGTCCCGTAACAGAGGATCTGGCTTCATGTCAGCAGAGAATCAGTCTGCATGTCATAGCAGAGAATCAGTCTTCATGTCATAGCAGAGAATCAGGCTTCACGTCACCCACCACTGTAAGAGTCCATTTTCATAAATTTAGGCCCAGCACCCAGGCAGAGGAGAGAGGTCCCGTAACAGACAATCTGGCTTCATGTCAGCAGAGAATTAGTCTGCATGTCATAGCAGAGAATCAGGCTTCACGTCACCCACCACTGCAACAGTCCATTTTCATAAATTTAGGCCCAGCACCCAGGCAGAGGAGAGAGGTCCCGTAACAGACAATCTGGCTTCATGTCAGCAGAGAATTAGTCTGCATGTCATAGCAGAGAATGAGGCTTCACGTCAGCCACCACTGCAACAGTCCATTGGCATATATTTAGGCCCAGCACCCAGGCAGAGGAGAGAGGTCCCGTAACAGAGGATCTGGCTTCATGTCAGCCGAGAATCAGTCTGCATGTCATAGCAGAGAATCAGTCTTCATGTCATAGCAGAGAATCAGGCTTCACGTCACCCACCACTGTAAGAGTCCATTTTCATAAATTTAGGCCCAGCACCCAGGCAGAGGAGAGAGGTCCCGTAACAGACAATCTGGCTTCATGTCAGCAGAGAATTAGTCTGCATGTCATAGCAGAGAATGAGGCTTCACGTCAGCCACCACTGCAACAGTCAATTGGCATATACTTAGGCCCAGCACCCAGGCAGAGGAGAGAGGTCCCGTAACAGAGGATCTGGCTTCATGTCAGCCGAGAATCAGTCTGCATGTCATAGCAGAGAATCAGTCTTCATGTCATAGCAGAGAATCAGGCTTCACGTCACCCACCACTGTAAGAGTTCATTTTCATAAATTTAGGCCCAGCACCCAGGCAGAGGAGAGAGGTCCCGTAACAGACAATCTGGCTTCATGTCAGCAGAGAATTAGTCTGCATGTCATAGCAGAGAATGAGGCTTCACATCAGCCACCACTGCAACAGTCCATTGGCATATATTTAGGCCCAGCACCCAGGCAGAGGAGAGAGGTCCCGTAACAGAGGATCTGGCTTCATGTCAGCAGAGAATCAGTCTGCATGTCATAGCAGAAAATCAGGCTTCACGTCAGCCACCACTGCAACAGTCCATTGTCAGATATTTAGGCCCAGCACCCAGGCAGAGGAGAGAGGTCCCGTAACAGAGGATCTGGCTTCATGTCAGCCGAGAATCAGTCTGCATGTCATAGCAGAGAATCAGTCTTCATGTCATAGCAGAGAATCAGGCTTCACGTCACCCACCACTGTAAGAGTCCATTTTCATAAATTTAGGACCAGCACCCAGGCAGAGGAGAGAGGTCCCGTAACAGACAATCTGGCTTCATGTCAGCAGAGAATTAGGCTGCATGTCATAGCAGAGAATGAGGCTTCACGTCAGCCACCACTGCAACAGTCCATTGGCATATATTTAGGCCCAGCACCCAGGCAGAGGAGAGAGGTCCCGTAACAGAGGATCTGGCTTCATGTCAGCAGAGAATCAGTCTGCATGTCATAGCAGAAAATCAGGCTTCACGTCAGCTACCACTGCAACAGTCCATTGTCAGATATTTAGGCCCAGCACCCAGGCAGAGGAGAGAGGTCCCGTAACAGAGGATCTGGCTTCATGTCAGCAGAGAATCAGTCTGCATGTCATAGCAGAGAATCAGTCTTCATGTCATAGCAGAGAATCAGGCTTCACGTCACCCACCACTGTAAGAGTCCATTTTCATAAATTTAGGCCCAGCACCCAGGCAGAGGAGAGAGGTCCCGTAACAGACAATCTGGCTTCATGTCAGCAGAGAATCAGTCTTCATGTCATAGCAGAGAATCAGGCTTCACGTCACCCACCACTGTAAGAGTCCATTTTCATAAATTTAGTCCCAGCACCCAGGCAGAGGAGAGAGGTCCCGTAACAGACAATCTGGCTTCATGTCAGCAGAGAATCAGTCTTCATATCATAGCAGAGAATCAGGCTTCACGTCACCCACCACTGTAAGAGTCCATTTTCATAAATTTAGGCCCAGCACCCAGGCAGAGGAGAGAGGTCCCATAACAGACAATCTGGCTTCATGTCAGCAGAGAATTAGTCTGCATGTCATAGCAGAGAATGAGGCTTCACGTCAGCCACCACTGCAACAGTCCATTGGCATATATTTAGGCCCAGCACCCAGGCAGAGGAGAGAGGTCCCGTAACAGAGGATCTGGCTTCATGTCAGCAGAGAATCAGTCTGCATGTCATAGCAGAAAATCAGGCTTCACGTCAGCCACCACTGCAACAGTCCATTGTCAGATATTTAGGCCCAGCACCCAGGCAGAGGAGAGAGGTCCCGTAACAGAGGATCTGGCTTCATGTCAGCCGAGAATCAGTCTGCATGTCATAGCAGAGAATCAGTCTTCATGTCATAGCAGAGAATCAGGCTTCACGTCACCCACCACTGTAAGAGTCCATTTTCATTAATTTAGGCCCAGCACCCAGGCAGAGGAGAGAGGTCCCGTAACAGATAATCTGGCTTCATGTCAGCAGAGAATTAGTCTGCATGTCATAGCAGAGAATGAGGCTTCACGTCAGCCACCACTGCAACAGTCCATTGGCATATATTTAGGCCCAGCACCCAGGCAGAGGAGAGAGGTCCCGTAACAGAGGATCTGGCTTCATGTCAGCAGAGAATCAGTCTGCATGTCATAGCAGAAAATCAGGCTTCACGTCAGCTACCACTGCAACAGTCCATTGTCAGATATTTAGGCCCAGCACCCAGGCAGAGGAGAGAGGTCCCGTAACAGAGGATCTGGCTTCATGTCAGCAGAGAATCAGTCTGCATGTCATAGCAGAGAATCAGTCTTCATGTCATAGCAGAGAATCAGGCTTCACGTCACCCACCACTGTAAGAGTCCATTTTCATAAATTTAGGCCCAGCACCCAGGCAGAGGAGAGAGGTCCCGTAACAGACAATCTGGCTTCATGTCAGCAGAGAATCAGTCTTCATGTCATAGCAGAGAATCAGGCTTCACGTCACCCACCACTGTAAGAGTCCATTTTCATAAATTTAGTCCCAGCTCCCAGGCAGAGGAGAGAGGTCCCGTAACAGACAATCTGGCTTCATGTCAGCAGAGAATCAGTCTTCATATCATAGCAGAGAATCAGGCTTCACGTCACCCACTACTGTAAGAGTCCATTTTCATAAATTTAGGCCCAGCACCCAGGCAGAGGAGAGAGGTCCCATAACAGACAATCTGGCTTCATGTCAGCAGAGAATTAGTCTGCATGTCATAGCAGAGAATGAGGCTTCACGTCAGCCACCACTGCAACAGTCCATTGTCAGATATTTAGGCCCAGCACCCAGGCAGAGGAGAGAGGTCCCATAACAGAGGATCTGGCTTCATGTTAGCAGAGAATTAGTCTGCATGTCATAGCAGAGAATCAGGCTTCACGTCACCCACATTGGAACAGTTCATTGGCATATATTTAGGCCCTGGCACCCAGACAGAGGAGAGGTTCATTCAACTTTGGGTAGCCTCGCAATATAATGGTAAAATGAAAATAAAAATAGGATTGAATGAGGAAGTGCCCTGGAGTCCAATAATATATGGTTAAGGGGAGGTAGTTAATGTCTAATCTGGACAAGGGACGGACAGGGCCTGTGGGATCCATGCCTGGTTCATTTTTATGAACGTCAGCTTGTCCACATTGGCTGTAGACAGGCGGCTGCGTTTGTCTGTAATGACGCCCCCTGCCGTGCTGAATACACGTTCAGACAAAACGCTGGCCGCCGGGCAGGCCAGCACCTCCAAGGCATAAAAGGCTAGCTCTGGCCACGTGGACAATTTAGAGACCCAGAAGTTGAATGGGGCCGAACCATCAGTCAGTACGTGGAGGGGTGTGCACACGTACTGTTCCACCTTGTTAGTGAAATGTTGCCTCCTGCTAACACGTTGCGTATCAGGTGGTGGTGCAGTTAGCTGTGGCGTGTTGACAAAACTTTTCCACATCTCTGCCATGCTAACCCTGCCCTCAGAGGAGCTGGCCGTGACACAGCTGCCTTGGCAACCTCTTGCTCCTCCTCTGCCTTGGCTTTGGGCTTCCACTTTTCCCCTGTGACATTTGGGAATGCTCTCAGTAGCGCGTCTACCAACGTGCGCTTGTACTCGCGCATCTTCCTATCACGCTCCAGTGCAGGAAGTAAGGTGGGCACATTGTCTTTGTAGCGTGGATCCAGCAGGGTGGCAACCCAGTAGTCCGCACAGGTTAAAATGGAATAAAATAGAAGTGGTATTGTAACGCTGATAACGGCGTCATCGCCACTGGCCATGTTGGTGGAGTACTCGAAACAGCGCAACAGGGGACACAGGTCTCGCATGGAGGCCCAGTCATTGGTGGTGAAGTGGTATGTTCTGTAGTGCGACTGACCCGTGCGTGCTGCAGCTGAAACTCCACTATGGCCTGCTGCTGCGCACAGTCTGTCCAGCATGTGCAAGGTGGAGTTCCACCTGGTGGGCACGTCGCATATGAGGCGGTGAGCGGGAAGGCCGAAGTTACGCTGTAGCGCAGACAGGCGAGCAGCAGCAAGATGTGAACGCCGGAAGCGCGAACAGACGGCCCGCACTTTATGCAGCAGCTCTGACATGTCGGGGTAGTTGTGAATGAACTTCTGCACCACCAAATTCAGCACATGCGCCAAGCAAGGGATGTGCGTCAAATTGGCTAGTCCCAGAGCTGCAACGAGATTTCGCCCATTATCACACACCACCAGGCCGGGCTTGAGGCTCACCGGCAGCAACCACTCGTCGGTCTGTTGTTCTATACCCCGCCACAACTCCTGTGCGGTGTGGGGCCTGTCCCCCAAACATATGAGTTTCAGAATGGCCTGCTGACGTTTACCCCGGGCTGTGCTGAAGTTGGTGGTGAAGGTGTGTGGCTGACTGGATGAGCAGGTGGAAGAAGAGGAGGAGGAAGCCGAGAAGGAGGAGGTGGCAACAGGAGGCAAAGAATGTTGCCCTGCGATCCTTGGCGGCGGAAGGACGTGCGCCAAACAGCTCTCCGCCTGGGGCCCAGCTGCCACTACATTTACCCAGTGTGCAGTTAGGGAGATATAGCGTCCCTGGCCGTGCTTACTGGTCCACGTATCTGTGGTTAGGTGGACCTTGCTACAGATGGCGTTGCGCAGTACACACTTGATTTTATCGGATACTTGGTTGTGCAGGGAAGGCACGGCTCTCTTGGAGAAGTAGTGGCGGCTGGGAACAACATACTGTGGGACAGCAAGCGACATCAGCTGTTTGAAGCTGTCTGTGTCCACCAGCCTAAATGACAGCATTTCATAGGCCAGTAGTTTAGAAATGCTGGCATTCAGGGCCAGGGATCGAGGGTGGCTAGGTGGGAATTTACGCTTTCTCTCAAATGTTTGTGAGATGGAGAGCTGAACGCTGCCGTGTGACATGGTTGAGACGCTTGGTGACGGAGGTGGTGGTGGTGTTGGTGGTATATCCCCTGTTTGCTGGGCGGCAGGTGCCAACGTGCCAAGAGGCCGAGGCGGCAGCAGCAGAAGAGGCCGAGGCGGCAGCAGCAGAAGAGGTAGCAGGGGGAGCCTGAGTGACTTCCTTGGTTTTAAGGTGTTTACTCCACTGCAGTTCATGCTTTGCATGCAGGTGCCTGGTCATGCAGGTTGTGCTCAGGTTCAGAATGTTAATGCCTCGCTTCAGGCTCTGATGGCACAGCGTGCAAACCACTCGGGTCTTGTCGTCAGCACATTGTTTGAAGAAGTGCCATGCCAGGGAACTCCTTGAAGCTGCCTTTGGGGTGCTCGGTCTCAGATGGCGGCGGTCAGTAGCAGGCGGAGTCTCTTGGCGGCGGGTGTTCTGCTTTTGCCCACTGCTCCCTCTTTTGCTACGCTGTTGGCTCGGTCTCACCACTGCCTCTTCCTCCGAACTGTGAAAGTCAGTGGCACGACCTTCATTCCATGTGGGGTCTAGGACCTCATCGTCCCCTGCATCGTCTTCCACCCAGTCTTGATCCCTGACCTCCTGTTCAGTCTGCACACTGCAGAAAGACGCAGCAGTTGGCACCTGTGTTTCGTCATCATCAGAGACATGCTGAGGTGGTATTCCCATGTCCTCATCATCAGGAAACATAAGTGGTTGTGCGTCAGTGCAGTCTATGTCTTCCACCGCTGGGGAAGGGCTAGGTGGATGCCCTTGGGAAACCCTGCCAGCAGAGTCTTCAAACAGCAAAAGAGACTGCTGCATAACTTGAGGCTCAGACAGTTTCCCTGATATGCATGGGGGTGATGTGACAGACTGATGGGGTTGGTTTTCAGGCACCATCTGTGCGCTTTCTGCAGAAGACTGGGTGGGAGATAATGTGAACGTGCTGGATCCACTGTCGGCCACCCAATTGACTAATGCCTGTACCTGCTCAGGCCTTACCATCCTTAGAACGGCATTGGGCCCCACCATATATCGCTGTAAATTCTGGCGGCTACTGGGACCTGAGGTAGTTGGTACACTAGGACGTGTGGATGTGGCAGAACGGCCACGTCCTCTCCCAGCACCAGAGGGTCCACTAACACCACCACGACCATGTCCACGTCCGCGTCCCTTACTAGATATTTTCCTCATTGTTATGGTTCACCACAACAACAAAAATATTATTTGGCCCAATGTATTGTATTCAAATTCAGCTGAATATAAATTTGAGGCCTAGTATTTAGGCGCTGGGTGACCGGTATGGATTTAGTGACAGAATTAGACTTGGAAATGCACAGTAGCGTGTGTGTGAAGTTATTCTGAATGACCCTATGTGCACCTTGAATATTATATACCCTTTTAGGGATAGATTTCAAATAGCTCTGATATAGCAGAAACCACTAAATTATGAAATTGCTAAATTGGGAATTGTATTTCAACCCTGAACAAAGAATGTGCTTTGACGGACACTAAATAACTTGCCCAGCCACAACAGTACAGCGGTAACGACAGATTTAGCGGGATATAAATTTGAGGCCTAGTATTTAGGCGCTGGGTGACCGGTATGGATTTAGTGACAGAATTAGACTGGGATATGGCCAAAAAATAACCACACTATTGCTGGTTAAATGCACTTGGTGTGACAGCTTGACCAACCACACTACTGAGGGTTAAATGCACTTGGTGACGGGCGCAGCTTGCCCCTGATGTAGTATATGGCCAAAAAATGAACAGACTATTGCTGGTTAAATGCACTTGGTGTGACAGCTTCACCCTGATGTAGGCTTTAGCCAAAAAACAACCACACCATTGAGGGTTAAATGCACTTGGTGACAGGCGCAGCTTGCCCCTGATGTAGTATATGGCCAAAAAATGAACAGACTATTGCTGGTTAAATGCACTTGGTGTGACAGCATGACCAACCACACTACTGAGGGTTAAATGCAC
Organism: Bufo gargarizans; assembly: GCF_014858855.1. Taxonomy (NCBI): domain Eukaryota; kingdom Metazoa; phylum Chordata; class Amphibia; order Anura; family Bufonidae; genus Bufo; species Bufo gargarizans. The sequence goes on from NC_058084.1 coordinate 130,940,003, forward strand.
TTGGTGACGGGCGCAGCTTGCCCCTGATGTAGTATATGGCCAAAAAATGAACAGACTATTGCTGGTTAAATGCACTTGGTGTGACAGCTTGACCAACCACACTACTGAGGGTTAAATGCACTTGGTGACGGGCGCAGCTTGACCCTGATTTAGTATATGGCCAAAAAATGAACAGACTATTGCTGGTTAAATGCACTTGGTGTGACAGCTTCACCCTGATGTAGGCTTTAGCCAAAAAACAACCACACCATTGAGGGTTAAATGAACTTGGTCGCAGCTTGGATGCACTTGGTCGCAGCACCGCACAAGACACAAAATGGCCGCCGATCACCCCAGAAAAAAGTGACTGACAAACAGTCTGGGCAGCCTAAAAACAGTGAGCAATTGAATTTCAGCAGCTCAATGATGCACAGCTGCAGATCGATCGATTAATCAAGTCCTTTGGAGGAGTTAATCAGCCTAATCTCGCCCTACTGTCGCAGCAGCAACCTCTCCCTACGCTAATCAGAGCAGAGTGACGGGCGGCGCTATGTGACTCCAGCTTAAATAGAGGCTGGGTCACATGGTGCTCTGGCCAATCACAGCCATGCCAATAGTAGGCATGGCTGTGACGGCCTCTTGGGGCAAGTAGTATGACGCTTGTTAATTGGCTGCTTTGCAGCCTTTCAAAAAGCGCCAAGAAATCGTCCAAAAAGCGCCAAGAAAGTGACGAACACCGAACCCGAACCCGGACTTTTACGAAAATGTCCGGGTTCGGGTCCGTGTCACGGACACCCCAAAATTCGGTACGAACCCGAACTATACAGTTCGAGTTCGCTCATCCCTAGTCATGGGTCAAAGTTCTTCACAATGTAAAAGAATATGGTGGGTGTGAATATCTCCCAAATCGGGAACACGCAAAGTTCGCAGCGAAATGACCGCCGGGCGAACCGCAAGGCCATCTCTAGTTCTGTTAAGCCCTTAGCACCCACCCATGCACCTTTTTTTACGACGGTCACTAAGGGGCCTTAGGCTGGGACGGCACTTTTTTTACGGCTGCCCAGTCTAAGCAGGGAGCAGGGACCCAGCTCACACATGAGAGCTGCGGCCCTGCTCTAACAGCCCATACTGGCAGGAGTGCCGATCCAGGCTGTTTAACACTTTGTAAAGTGCTGACAGAGGGAGCGGACTCCCTCTGTCTCCCATCGGCAGCCCGCAAATGCGATTGCGGGGTGCCGATGTGTGTGAAGGCTGCCTGGGGTCTGATGTAGAACCCAGACCAGCCTTGAGTAATTTCCAGCAGGCTGCGCCTCTCTGGCACAGCTTGCTGGTCAATGTCAGAATAGCATTGCCATTAAAATGCAATGCACTATAGGGATAGCGCATTGCATTTTAAAAGCAATAAAAAAAGCTGTCTGTTATAGTCCCCTTGGGGAATTTTTAAGTGGAAAAAAAAGTTTTAAAAAAACTAATTTATTCAATTAAAAAAATCCAATAAAAAAATTAAACTTTTTTCCATTGAAAATAAGCTTTTCAATGAAAAAAATAGCAAAAAAAAGTATTTCCCATATATTTGGTATTGCCGTGTCCATAAATTATCCCCTACGGTGAACACTGTAAAATATTTATAAAAAAAAAGACAGAAATGTTAATTTATTCTTAGTTGCCACTGAAAAAACGTAATAACAAGAGATCAAAAAGCGCCATTTACTCCAAAATTATACCAATGAAAAATAAAAGTTGTGACGAAACCAACCTCGCCACGGTGTTTTGGAGGGGGCTGGTTGCTAGCCTCTTGCCTCAGGATTATGGCCCATACTAACTTTAAAGAAAACAGGCCGGCCGCACAGCTTAAATCTGTCTTTGGAATTGTGTTTTATGTTATTATGCGTTCAGTTAAATTGTATGTTATGTGAGGGCACCCAGATAGCTAATATTATTGTATTCGTGTATTCTGAGTGCCATTCACCTAATGATATGCACTCAGACTTGAGCTATCTGGGGATATGTTAAATGTCTGTGTTTGCTGTGGGGGTGTGCCATTGTGTATTTGGGTGGTGATTCCTGTCCTGTTGTTCCCACATGTGTATTGGTGTTTTCCCTTTGTCCTGAGACATAATTGGATTGCTCCTCGGGTGTCGCCAGGCAGAGAGGAGGAAACCATGATGCATTGTGGGGATGTGTTGTGTCTGTGTATCCTGAATTTCTGCATATCTGTACTGTGTCGCAGTCTCCATTCTGGTCCCCTAAGGGCGTGGCCACCAGATGGGGACCTGCATAAATACGGGCGGGTAGCCCTCAATAAAGTGTTCCTGTTTTATCCTTCATCATGCTGAGACTGGTGTTTGGATAACTGATCAAACTGGGGGATTGCTATACGCTGAAGATTTGCTATACTCCCCTGGCATAACTACTAGCTCTTGTAAGAGCTGTTCCTGCTCTCTGGCTGTAGGAGAGGTTCACCCACTGGAGCCTGGAGCCTTGTCGTAGGTCCAGCGTGGGTGGAGGACGGTGAGACCCCAACCAAGCTGCGGCGGTTCGTGGGGTCTGCAGGGCGTACGGTGTCAAGTGGAGTGCTTGGAGTCCTCGGAAAGCACTAGGAGCATCTATCGACGGAGGTACCCGGTCGGGGTGCTAGGCGTTCCGTTACATTGGTGGCAAGCAGTGGGATGGCGTCCTAGTGTGAGGAGAAGCAGCTCGGAGACACAGTTCGTGGAGTATATTGAGGGCAACGCTAGTATCCGTACAGCGCCCCTGGCTACAGCAGGATGGAATCGGCTAGTCTTCGAACAGCGTTCCACTACGAGGAGGATGATGACCCGGACTGGAGGGATGCAGTCCGGAAAGGCGTCTGGCACGAGGCCCTGGAAGATGTACAGCGTCGGCGGGGCGAGTGTCTCCCCAGTGAGGAGCAGCAGTTGCGGATGCGAGTGGCCCTGCGAATGCCCCTTCTGGGAGAGGAGCCCCTGAATGAGTGGGTGACAGAACTGGAGAGCCTGGTATGGAAGGAGCTTTGGCTAGATGACGCCTACCAGGCACTCTGGTGGTATGTGATTCGGCACTCTCCCTGGATGGCTGAGCACGACAGACCCGAGGGTGAGGATTATGATGGCCCTGGCCTGTTGTTTGAGGCCTTCGCAGAACCGGAGTTCGGAGATGCTGGAGGGTCCCGGTTCTGGGATATCTATGACTACAGAGAGGCTATGCATGATTGGGCTACAGCGAGAGAGGTGAGACAAGACCTGGCATCTCTAGTCACAAAGGAGTGGGAGCTGGAGCAGGACTACCAATACTTCTTCAGCTCAATTCGGTCCCAATATACACTGCCAGAGAGCTGGGTGGCAGTCCCAGACCTACAACCCTACAGCTGGGAAGACCCGACTGAAGTATCCCCTGCTTCAGTACCAGCTACAGAGGTAGGGGTCCTCATAGACTGGTCCTGTGAGGAACCACAACAGGCAGGTGGAGAAGGGACCGAGGGCTCTCCACCGGGATGCTGGGATGCTGGCACAGACCCTCAGCGGCAGCCGGAGTTGCCAGGTGTGGACGCAGGTGATCCTGACTCGCAAATGTTGAGGGACCTCACAGACTGGTCCTGGGAGGACCCACAGATGGCAGGTGGAGATGGGACCGAGGTCTCTCTACTGGCCCTACAGGGATGCTGGGCCGCCTGCCCAGATCTCCAGCGGCAGTACATATCACAGGGAGAGGAGACAACCAGTCTCTCTCCCCAGCGGCAACCTGAGTTCCAGGGGGAGGAGATGCGGGGTCCCTCTGCCTTACAGCAACCAGAGTCCTGGGGAGGAGAGGCAACCGGCCTCACCTTCCACCAGCAGCCGGAGATACCGGGAAAAGGGGAACACAAGCCCCTCTGCATGGGCGCAGATGAGACCGCGGGCTCAGTGCCAGTCCTACAGGGATGCTGGACAGTCGGTCCAGATCCCCATCCATCTCCGCAGGGATACCAGGAGGAGGAGGTAAGCGAGCCCTCCCCTTCCCAGCTACTTCCCAACAGAGTTCTGGGGGAAGGGGATGAGCCTGTGCTACCCACTGATTTCTTCCCAGCGGAAGAGCTGGCATCAGGGCAGAGCGCCGTCGGCCTCTGCCCTCCTCTATCCTCTTCTCCAGAGCAGGACATCCCACAGGCTACCCCAGCGGAAGTGCTGGCATCTGGGCAGAGCGCAGTCGGCCTCTGCCCTCCCCTATCCTCTACTCCAGAGCCGGACTTCCCACAGGCTACCCCAGCGGAAGAGCTGACCTCTGGGCAGAGCGCAGTCGGCCTCTGCCCTCCCCTATCCTCTTCTTCAGAGCCGGACTCCCCACAAGCGACCCCAGCGGAAGAGCTGGCATCTGGGCAGAGCGCAGTCGGCCTCTGCCCATCAAGTACCTACAGCTCCAAGCTGGAGAACCACAAGGCCGCAAGGAGTCGCAGATGCCCGCTCAACAGCTGGGGACATACGGAACAGAGCCAGGCCCCAAAATTCAACAGGTCCAGTATGGGGTTGTGGTTGGACTGCCAGACTAACTCAGGTACTGACCGTGAGGTCAGGTATCTGGTTAGTCTTCCCTGGAAGGGGGAGATGTGAGATGAAACCAACCTCGCCACGGTGTTTTGGAGGGGGCTGGTTGCTAGCCTCTTGCCTCAGGATTATGGCCCATACTAACTTTAAAGAAAACAGGCCGGCCGCACAGCTTAAATCTGTCTTTGGAATTGTGTTTTATGTTATTATGCGTTCAGTTAAATTGTATGTTATGTGAGGGCACCCAGATAGCTAATATTATTGTATTCGTGTATTCTGAGTGCCATTCACCTAATGATATGCACTCAGACTTGAGCTATCTGGGGATATGTTAAATGTCTGTGTTTGCTGTGGGGGTGTGCCATTGTGTATTTGGGTGGTGATTCCTGTCCTGTTGTTCCCACATGTGTATTGGTGTTTTCCCTTTGTCCTGAGACATAATTGGATTGCTCCTCGGGTGTTGCCAGGCAGAGAGGAGGAAACCATGATGCATTGTGGGGATGTGTTGTGTCTGTGTATCCTGAATTTCTGCATATCTGTACTGTGTCGCAGTCTCCATTCTGGTCCCCTAAGGGCGTGGCCACCAGATGGGGACCTGCATAAATACGGGCGGGTAGCCCTCAATAAAGTGTTCCTGTTTTATCCTTCATCATGCTGAGACTGGTGTTTGGATAACTGATCAAACTGGGGGATTGCTATACGCTGAAGATTTGCTATACTCCCCTGGCATAACTACTAGCTCTTGTAAGAGCTGTTCCTGCTCTCTGGCTGTAGGAGAGGTTCACCCACTGGAGCCTGGAGCCTTGTCGTAGGTCCAGCGTGGGTGGAGGACGGTGAGACCCCAACCAAGCTGCGGCGGTTCGTGGGGTCTGCAGGGCGTACGGTGTCAAGTGGAGTGCTTGGAGTCCTCGGAAAGCACTAGGAGCATCTATCGACGGAGGTACCCGGTCGGGGTGCTAGGCGTTCCGTTACAAAAGTCATCCCCCAAAAATCAACCCCTCACACAACTCCATATAAAGAAAAAGAAAAAAGTTATGGGTCTTGGGAAGTGGCAATGCAAAAAAAAAATCTTAAAAAAAAGGGGTTTTTTTTGCAAAAAAGTAGTAAAACGCAAAAAAAATATGTATTTGGTATCACTGTAATCGTACTGACCCAAAGAATAAAGCTATTATGTTATTTATACTGAAAAATGAACGCCATAAAATTTATAACGTAAAAACGCAGTGGCAGTATTGCTGTTTTTTCCATCCTTCTCCCAGAAAGAGTTAGGCCCCCCTGCACAGTTAGGCCCCCGTGGTCGTGCTGCGGCCTGCAAAATGCGGGCCACAATGCACGAACACAGTCCGTGGGACAGGCACAGCGGATCGCTGAACTATTTACTTGAAAGGGTCCGCGATCCGGCTGTTCTGCAAAAAGATAGGACATGTTCTATCTTTTTGCGGAACGGAAGTAGGGGACGAAACCCCACGGAAGCACTTCCGTGCTTCCGTTCCGTACCATTCCGCATCTCCGGATTAGCGGACCCATTTAAGTGAATGGGTCCGCATCCGTGATGCGGAATGCCCACGGAACGGCACCTGTGTATTGCGGATCCGCAAATGCGGTCCGCAATACGGCAACGGGAAACACACGTTTGTGTGCAGGGGGCCTTAATAAAAGTTAATCAGAAAGTTATGTGTACCCCAAAATGGCGCCATTAAAAACTACAACTTGTCCTGCAAGAAAACAAGCTCTCATAAAGCTATATAGACGTAAAAATAGAAAAGTTATAGCTTTTGGAACAGGACGATGAGAAAAGAAAGAAAAACGCTTGGTCAGTAAGGCCCAAAACAGGCTGGTCACTAAGGGGTTAAAGAAGCTGCCTGACGCTAACAAATTAGCAATTTTATTTATTGATAATATTCTTAAATTTCATGTGATTTCTGAGTCCATTAGCTCTGAAAGAGGGGTACAGTTTGTCTCAAAATTTTGAGTTTAGCAAATAGTTGGGGATCAAACTGTCCTTCTCTTTCGTGTTCCATCCAGAGACAAATGGACAAACTGAAAAGTTCAACCAGGTGTTGGAACAGTTTCTGAGATGCTTTATTTCTGACTGTTAAAACAAATGGGAAATGGTTTTGTCTCTTGCAGAGTTTGCTATCAACAATCATGCTAGTTCCTCTAATGGCATATCAGATATCACCTTTTTTCTTTTGCAACTATGGGTTTAATGCACGTTTTTAATCAGTATCTGGGTTATGTTCTGTGAGTCCTGCAGTGGAGGCCATCATGAATGAATGATCTGTGCAAAGTTTGGGCCCAGGCTCACATGAACCTGGCGAAAGCTCAAAGCATCCAGTTTAAACAAGCCAATAAAAGGCATTCCTCAGGTCCAAACTTTGCGTTGGAAGAACTTGTTTGGGTTTCCACAAAATATGTGCACCTCAGATCATATCGATAATAAACCCAGTATACATAAGTCATTGCTTAAGAAATACATTCCTCTGGTGATTCCTTCTTCTAAACCCCCTGATCAGGTTATAATCCAAGGTGAATTAGAGTATGACGTGGATAAAATTCTGGATTCTCTGAGGGTTCAGGGCTCCTTTCAGTATCTTATCCATTGGAAGGGATATGTTGCTGAAGAGAGAACATAGGTCGCAGCTCAAGATGTTCATAATCCTCATTTAAAAATAAAATCTTATATGCTCTTTAGGTTGAGGGTCCAGTGGCCCCTCTTAAGAAGGGGGGTAATGTAAGAAACTGGAAAAAGGAGATACGCTCAGCTCTGTTCTCTCAGGATAGGTGCTCCAAACCAAAAATTGAGTCACCCCTCAAAATTGGATATAAATGGTAGAAAAGTATGGGACGAGTGCCTATCCCATACTTTTCTACAATGTAAGAGGCTTACTTGTCCAGGCTCCAGCAGCACGATCTTCAGCTTCAGAATGGTCCTTAGTTACAGGACACAATGCTCTGCTTTGCATCTGCTGGGGGAGACGGCAATTTATGGCTTATACTGCAAGTAGGCAGGGATAGCGGGCTGGGTTCTAGTTCAGGGATTCCCTGTCCTCGTCTGTCCCCATCTACATTCATTACATGTGGCTTGGTTTTGGATTTTCCCTTGTTGCTGATTTTGCTCTTATCATCTATCCTGGCATCAACTCTGCACCAGGATTTCCTTTTGTTTGCTGCAATCATCGCGTTTTTTTCTCCTGGAATTCTGCCCCTGCTGGCTGACACTTATTGTACTTACTTAGTAATCCTGAGAGTTCTGCTACTAATGTGCCTGCACTAATAATCTGTTACCTGGATATGCAAACATATCCTGGGTCCTTAGCAGCCAAGTTCATCCTGCTTTGCGGTGGGGCTCTGGTGAGCACCTAAGCATAGCCCTAGTTTCATACTACCCAGAGATGTTTCAGAAGGCTGGTGTCATGAGTTGGAGGTCCCAGGAGAGACCTCCGCATCGTCAAGCAATAAACAAACAGCAATACGGTACAGACACACAAGGGTTTATTGTACAAACAGAATCCAAGGAGGGAAACACAGAGAAATAGAGAGCTCTATGTACCGTCTGCACAGTGGGAGGAAAACCCCCACTGCGCCACTGTCTAGTAATACTCCAGAGGGGCGTGACTAAGCAACCCCTGGTATTCACTAGGGCCCCAGATGGTAAGGTTAGGCTTTGCCGCAGGGAGTTGCCAGGGTCCACTCTGGAGCGTGAACTAGACAGTGACAACAGGAGCAAACTGACAACAGGTACCAGAGGGTACCGACGGTACATAGGCAAACATAACAAACAGGCAAATACAAGCAGGCAACTAAAAACACAAGCAGAAGTTCATAGCAAGGAAACAGGAGTGACAATGAGCAGAGAAGGACTTGCTCCACCAGTAGTAAACTGCATGGCCTTACCCATGGCACTCTGCTGCAAAGAAAGGTGCAGCAAGGGCTTGCTGAACAGAGACATGAATACAAACTTGGTGACTAAAACATAACTGGCAGAACAGATAACAAAACACAGGAAAGAGGACGGGAATGAACAGGTAGGAAACCCACAGAGCACAGACAGACAGACACGGGTCAGCAGCATGGAAGAGTGAGGACAAACAAGGAGCAGGACAAGACAACACACGCCAGGTGAGCTGACACAGAACTGAGGAAACCTCAGCCTTATATACAGGTTCCATGGGTGCATCAGAGAGGCCACACCCATGGAGCAGACAGGGGATTAACTCCTAATAGGCACACAGGGGAGTTAACCCATAAAGAACCACAAACACACAGGAACAGAGCTGCAGTGAGAGCATAGACAGAAGGTCACAGCCAGAGGTAACGACTGTGACACTCCCACCCCTCAAAGCCCCCACCCCTCTCTTCCCAAACAGAAAGGGGAAGAAGTGAGGCAACAACCCAAACAGAACCAGGTTAGGGAACGAAAATCAGAGGGGTGACGAGGTACAGGGGCAGGAACACACACGACCACCGCAACCAGCCCAACCCCTGAAAACCAGCCTACACGGAGGGTCCGCAGCCAGTATGCCAGGGGAAGATAGCCAGCCAACACGGCATACACGTCAAGTGAACCGCACCAAGAAGTTACCTCCCCCTCCACTCTCCCTCTGGAGAATGACATGTCTGCCAAGAACTGATTTGTCAAACATGCTGACACCCCCTTCCGGAGGCGTGAGTACAGAAGCAGATACCTGCACCGATAACAGAAAACACGGCCGTAGGCAGAACTGCAAGCTAAAAAGGTTACACCGGACGTCACCCCTGGCAACCAGCATACACGGAAAACACAGCAGCCAGTACACCAAGACAACTAAATCCGATACCTAAAAGCACCATGAAGAGGGAAACAAAAACAGAAAGCACACACCACAGATAAGCAGAAAACAGAACACAAACTCTGTGAAAGTTCTCTTGTTCATTCTGTCACAAGTTTGATGTCCCAGGAGAGACCTCCGCGTCGTCAAGCAATAAACAAACAGCAATACGGTACAGACACACAAGAGTTTATTGTACAAACAGAATCCAAGGAGGGAAACACAGGGAAATAGAGAGCTCTATGTACCGTCCGCACAGTAGGAGAAAAACCCCCACTGCGCCACTGTCTAGTAACACTCCAGAGGGGCGTGACTAAGCATCTCCTGGTATTCACTAGGGCCCCAGATGGTAGGGTTAGGCTTTGCCGCAGGGAGTTGCCAGGGTCCACTCTGGAGCGTGAACTAGACAGTGACAACAGGAGCAAACTGACAACAGGTACCAGAAGGTACCGACGGTACATAGGCAAACATAACAAACAGGCAAATACAAGCAGGCAACTAAAAACACAAGCAGAAGTTCATAGCAAGGAAACAGGAGTGACAATGAGCAGAGAAGGACTAGCTCCACCAGTAGTAAACTGCATGGCCTTACCCATGGCACTCTGCTGCAAAGAAAGGTGCAGCAAGGGCTTGCTAAACAGAGACATGAATACAAACTTGGTGACTAAAACATAACTGGCAGAACAGATAACAAAACACAGGAAAGAGGACGGGAATGAACAAGTAGGAAACCCACGACAGACAGACAGACAGTCACGGATCCCATGGGTCAGCAGCAGGGGAGAGTGAGTACAAACTAGGAGCAGGACAAGACAGCACAAGACTGACACAGAACTGAGTAAACCTCAGCCTTATACAGGGAGTGCAGAATTATTAGGCAAGTTGTATTTTTGAGGATTAATTTTATTATTGAACAACAACCATGTTCTAAATGAACCCAAAAAACTCATTAATATCAAAGCTGAATATTTTTGGAAGTAGTTTTTAGTTTGTTTTTAGTTTTAGCTATTTTAGGGGAATATCTGTGTGTGCAGGTGACTATTACTGTGCATAATTATTAGGCAACTTAACAAAAAACAAATATATACCCATTTCAATTATTTATTTTTACCAGTGAAACCAATATAACATCTCAACATTCGCAAATATACATTTCTGACATTCAAAAACAAAACAAAAACAAATCAGTGACCAATATAGCCACCTTTCTTTGCAAGGACACTCAAAAGCCTGCCATCCATGGATTCTGTCAGTGTTTTGATCTGTTCACCATCAACATTGCATGCAGCAGCAACCACAGCCTCCCAGACACTGTTCAGAGAGGTGTACTGTTTTCCCTCCTTGTAAATCTCACATTTGATGATGGACCACAGGTTCTCAATGGGGTTCAGATCAGGTGAACAAGGAGGCCATGTCATTAGATTTTCTTCTTTTATACCCTTTCTTGCCAGCCACGCTGTGGAGTACTTGGACGCGTGTGATGGAGCATTGTCCTGCATGAAAATCATGTTTTTCTTGAATGATGCAGACTTCTTCCTGTACCACTGCTTGAAGAAGGTGTCTTCCAGAAACTGGCAGTAGGACTGGGAGTTGAGCTTGACTCCATCCTCAACCCGAAAAGGCCCCACAAGCTCATCTTTGATGATACCAGCCCAAACCAGTACTCCACCTGCACCTTGCTGGCGTCTGAGTCGGACTAGAGCTCTCTGCCCTTTACCAATCCAGCCACGGGCCCATCCATCTGGCCCATCAAGACTCACTCTCATTTCATCAGTCCATAAAACCTTAGAAAAATCAGTCTTGAGATATTTCTTGGCCCAGTCTTGACGTTTCAGCTTGTGTGTCTTGTTCAGTGGTGGTCGTCTTTCAGTCTTTCTTACCTTGGCCATGTCTCTGAGTATTGCACACCTTGTGCTTTTGGGCACTCCAGTGATGTTGCAGCTCTGAAATATGGCCAAACTGGTGGCAAGTGGCATCTTGGCAGCTGCACGCTTGACTTTTCTCAGTTCATGGGCAGTTATTTTGCGCCTTGGTTTTTCCACACGCTTCTTGCGACCCTGTTGACTATTTTGAATGAAACGCTTGATTGTTCGATGATCACGCTTCAGAAGCTTTGCAATTTTAAGAGTGCTGCATGCCTCTGCAAGATATCTCACTATTTTTGACTTTTCTGAGCCTGTCAAGTCCTTCTTTTGACCCATTTTGCCAAAGGAAAGGAAGTTGCCTAATAATTATGCACACCTGATATAGGGTGTTGATGTCATTAGACCACACCCCTTCTCATTACAGAGATGCACATCACCTAATATGCTTAATTGGTAGTAGGCTTTCGAGCCTATACAGCTTGGAGTAAGACAACATGCATAAAGAGGATGATGTGGTCAAAATACTCATTTGCCTAATAATTCTGCACTCCCTGTATACCCATGGAGCAGACAGAGGATTAACTCCTAATAGGCACACAGGGGAGTTAACCCATAAAGAACCACAAACACACAGGAATGGAGCTGCAGCAAGAGCATAGACAGAAGGTCACAGCCAGAGGTAACTACTGTGACAGCTGGTAGCAAGTGTTGGGCACACTAGTAGCGGTTTGAACGGTGACTGCAGTTTCCCTAACACAATATATGTAAATGGAGGAGGTAGAGGGATCACTGAAATTATTATTTTTGATCATTGTGCTAAGGAGGCACTGTAGGTGGTTTTTTATAGGCATATTATAGGGACACTGAGTTTGACACAGTATTGAGGCACTGTAATAGACACTGCTCTGAGACACTGACCCTGTTAAAAGGAAAAGTTTGGACTGTTATAGAGATACTGTGACTGATACTGTTATGGGGACACAGTTTAGCTCTGACACTGAGGCTGGTTGTGCTAAGAGGGCTAGCTCTATAAGCAACAGCTGTTGGGCACACTGGCTGGGGTTGCACCTGAACCATTACGAAGACATTGTGGTTGGCAATGTTCGGGAGATATTTTGAGTGTACTATGGCTGGCCCTGTTAAAAGATCATTGTTACATGTTCTATTATGGGCCTATTGATGCTGTCACTGCTATGGGGGGCACTATGTGACTATTGAAGTCAATGGGGACCCGAACTTTTCGGCACTTAAAAGGCTGTAAAACAGCCCAGGAAAGGGCTAGAGGGCTGCAAAAGGCAGCAAAATGTAGGTAAATCCCTTGCAAACAAATGTGGATAGGGAAATGAATAAAAATAAAAATAAAATAAATGAAAATTTACCAATATCAATTGGAGAGAGGTCCCATAGCAGAGAATCAGGCTTCAAGTCACCCACCACTGGAAAAGGCCACTGTCAGATATTTAGGCCCCGGCACCCAGACAGAGGAGAGAGGTCCCATTGCAGAGAATCAGGCTTCATGTCATAGCAAAGAATCAGGCTTCACGTCACCCACCACTGGAACAGGCCATTGTCAGATATTTAGGCCCCGGCACCCAGACAGAGGAGAGAGGTCCCATTGCAGAGAATCAGCCTTCATGTCACCCACCACTGGAACAGGCCACTGTCAGATATTTAGGCCCCGGCACCCAGATAGAGGAGAGAGGTCCCATAGCAGAGAATCAGGCTTCATGTCATAGCAGAGAATCACGCTTCATGTCACCCACCACTGGAACAGGCCATTGTCAGATATTTAGCCAGCACCAGAGGGTCCACTAACACCACCACGACCATGTCCGCGTCCCTTACTAGTTGTTTTCCTCATTGTTACCGTTCACCACAATAAGAAAAAAATTATTTGGCCCAATGTATTGAATTCAAATTCAGGCCTTTTTTTACAGGCACCTAACACTATCTGGCTATCTATTTAGGTACCGTATTACACTAATACAGGAACAGCAGTAACGACAGATTTAGCTGAATATAAATTGTAGGCCTAGTATTTATGCCCTGGATGACAGGTATCCCTTTTACGGACAGAATTAGACTTGGAGATGCACGGTAGCGTGTGAAGTTATTGAGGATGACCCTATCAGCACCTTCAATCTAATATACCCTTTTATGGATAGATTTAAACTTGGCCTGATACAGCAGAAACCACTGATTTAGGGAATTGCTAAGTTGGGAATTGTATTTCAACCCAGAACAAAAACTGCTTTGACGGACACTAAATAACTTTACCAGCCACAGCAGTAACCACAGATTTAGCTGAATATAAATTGTAGGCCTATTATTTAGGCGCTGGATGACAGGTATACGTTTATGGACAGAATTAGACTTGGAGATGCACAGTAGAAACCACTGATTTAGGGAATTGCTAATTTGGGAATTGTATTTCAACCCAGAAAAAAAATATATCCTTTGCCAGACAGCAGACAGTATTACAATTGGCTAGCCACAGCTGAAACACCAGATTTAGGGTACTGCTATTTTGGCAATTGTATTTCACCCCTCAATAAGATAGCAAGCACAGTCAAGCCCCTGATGTAGGATATAGCAACAAAAAAAAAAACACACTATTGATGGTTAAATGTACTTGGTGGCAGCTTGTGCTGGTGCACCACAAGACACAAAACAAGTGACAGAAAAACGCTCTGGGCAGCCTAAAAACAGTGAGCAATTAAATAGCAGATGTTGAATGATTCACAGCTGTAGATCGATCACTTCATTAAGTGTTTTTGAAGAGTAAATCACTGCCTAATCTCGCTCTAACAGCAGCAGCTGCATCCTATCCCTACACTGATCAGAGCAGAGTGACGTGCGGCGCTACGTGACTCCAGCTTAAATAGAGGCTGGGTCACATGCTGCACTGGCCAATCACAGCCATGCCAATAGTAGGCATGGCTGTGATGACCTCTTGGGGCAAGTAGTATGACGCTTGTTGATTGGCTGCTTTGCAGCCTTTCAAAAAGCGCCAAGAAAGCGCCGAACACTGAACCCGAACCCGGACTTTTACGAAAATGTTCGGGTTCGGGTCCGTGTCACGAACACCCCAAAATTCGGTACGAACTCGAACTATACAGTTCGGGTTCGCTCATCCCTAGTTCTGACACATTTTTTTCCTCAAGCCCCCCAACCCACCCCTGTTACTTTTGGCACCAAATACTAGTGATTGGTCAGGGGGTCTCCACTGCCTAGCGTTAATGACTGAGGTGATGTCCCATTGACATTGGTTGGGGGAGACCACCCACGAGACAATGCATTATTGGGCACCAAAACTAACAGCATCCATTGCAATCAAATAAGAGGGATGGGGGCTCTTGAAGAAAACCAATGTGCCAGAATTAGAATAAGTGAAAGGGCGGCTGTAAAGGTAAGCAGCCAGTGTAAGTTGGGTAACGTGATAGGTACTCTTTATAACTGATGTCATCAAAACATTATTCTATTTTAAAATGAACTGTGCTCAGAATATTTAGAATAAAATATGTCAACTTTAAAAAGTCAAAGCACCCCACAGCGGCCCTATTTCCTCACTCATGGCAGATAGCTGCCTGTGGACCATTGGACGCTTGGAGCGTATTCCAGTTTCCATGAAAGCCAATGAACATTCAGCATTTAGCTATTACACTGCGGAGACACAATTAACATTTCAGTTCTGCTTTAGTTTTCCTTTCAGAAACAGAACGATTAGAGCAGCAAGAAAGCATCGAGATATTCCTAATTGCTCATTAAACTTCAAAGCAGGTTTACATTCACCAGGCTATAAATAAGAAATGCATACGGTCGGTTATAAAATACATATATTGCTTGTAGAAGACGTGGACCACCAGGAAGTATTTGTCTCATCTGTGGCTGGCAGAAGGATATAAATAAAAATTGTTGGTACATTTAAGCATGCTTTGCTAAAAGCATCTTCGGGCAAAACAAAGTGCATGTTATCAATATGCATATGGAATGTCTCTGAGGCAGAACTGCCTGTAAGTTATATTGTCAGCAGGGCAACATTTTCCCATGTGAGACATTGAACAACACTAAATCATATGTGTGGGAGGGAGAGCCTTCAAGCTATGTACAGTATCTATTCCCTTTTGTGCCTTGATTTTCTCCCTTTCTTTCTCCTATTAGTGGCTTCTTCAATTACAGCTGAAACCTTCTCTTGGCTGGCAACGATGTGACTGTGTAAGATATTTTTGTAACTAAAATGGACTAAATGTTTGCAATTTTAAGGTTTGTATTTTATTTTCTCACCTATTAGGAGACCTATACCTTAAAGGGGTAACCCAAATTAAATAATAAGTCAGACAGCAACTGTAAATACCCTAAAATTGTGACACTTACCCCTTTTTTTTTTCAGCGCCCTGGTCCTCTCCACCACTCTTTGTTCTCTTGCTGCAGCAAGCGGTGATGTTCCATGCAGACCATGTACCACTCCAGCCAATCACTGGCCTCAACACTAGTGTTGCATACACTGCTGAGGCCATTGAATGGCTCAGTGGTGACCTTTGTGTACATAATGTCACCATTGAAGCCTGGAAGATTATGTAGCGCAGTTCTGAAAGGGGTGAGGAATAAAGTAGTATCGTTTCTTAAATTTTTTTAGGCCATTTATAGCTGCTGTCAATTTTTTATTTATAAAGAACGTGTCATCAGAAAACAACTTATTGTTTAAATTAAGTCTTTATGTTTAACATATTTTTAATTAATTTGGGATGATGTAATTTTTCATTTTCCATGTTAAAGGGATTCTGTCACCAGTTTTTTGCCCCTCCATTAAAAAATATGGTTATGTTCTGGGAGCTTTAGTGATTCCTAATGTGGTCTTATAACTGAAATCTGTAGGCTCATTTTGTCCAAAAAAACGTTATAACTAACCTGTCATTCATCCAACTAAGGTGCCCAAGGGGATGTGCATGTCTTCCAGATGCCGCCCGCACCCGCCGCCGTTCGTGCCCTGCTCCTCCTTTTCTGACATCAGCGCCGCCTCAGAATCCTGTGTGACGCCTCCGGCTCTCCCTCACTCCCTCCTCCTTCTTCCCTAACATCTCGCGCGTGCGCACAGGCCTGTGCCTGATGCGCCCGTGCGGACTTCTCTGTTCGGCTTCATGGAGCGAAGTGCGCATGCGCCGGCACTTCGCTCAACCTCCCGATGACCTGAACACTGGCGCCAGCCTGTGCGCACGCCCGAGATGTTAGAGAAAAAGGAGGGGGGAGTGAGGGAGAGCCGGAGGCGTAACAAAGGATTCTGAGGCAGCGCTGATGTCAGAAAAGGACACGAACGGCGGCGGGTGCACATCCCCTTGGGCACCTAAGTTGGATGAATGACAGGTTAGTTATAACGTTTTTTAGACAAAATGAGCCTACAGATTTCAGTTATAAGACCACATTAGGAATCACTAAAGCTCCCTGAACATAACCATATTTTTAAATGGAGGGGCAAAAAACTGGTGACAGAATCCCTTTAATATCTATAATTAAAGAGAACCCATAAAATCCTGCAGTTTTTGCACTGGCCACTAAGCCTAATAATAGGCGCCACTTCTTGGTTTGTACAGATCACATATCTGCAGTTATCTGCTTATCTGTCCTTCTAATCCTGCCTGCAATTATATCACCTCTGTGTTTAGATAAGACAGGATCCACCATTCACAATAGGTGATTATCAATGCTTGTCTATTCTTGCCTCGTACAATAAGCTCTGCACAGGTCTCAGAGCATGTCTAGAAAACTCTCCCATAGAAGTCAATGAGTTCCCCTCCTGTCCATTGTGTCTATGGTACATTTGGCTGCCAAAAGCAATCTTCTTACTTCTTTCTAAATGCTGTCAAGAACAGCTCAGGCAAGATGGCGGCCCCCATAATTACGTTCAGGAAATTGAATAAAGAATCTGCAAACAGAAAATAAAAACAGATTAGAGCAACAACCCCTTTAAGATTACTGGTAGAACCATAAACATAAACCCCAATAGGAACTTGAAATTCTTTGAAACCTTTTTACATTAGACTTCTGCCATCCCAAATTCGAACATACAGACCAGGGTTGAGGGTAGAAATGGAACTGCCTGGTCTGGAGATTTTTTCATACAGTAATTCTTGACCTTACAATATTAATTGGTTCTAGTACCATAACTGCAAGCTAAAACATTATAACTTGAGACCATACTAAAGTAAGCTATTAATTGTTTCTGAATCCCCAAAATACAGATAAAGCAACTGTAAATCACTCTCTATGTTAAGAACAGGAGTTTCTTCAAGGTGTGTACAATACATACAATGTAGAAGAAACATGAAATGTAGCCACAGCCACCTGGTGTCCAAGAGAGCAGCTTGTCCTGGAATGTGTAAAGATGAATACAGGAAATGTACTGATAGATAGCAGCACAATATAAGTAGCACTGTAACATACTGCACCAAACCAAGGCTTCAGTTAACTCGTACCTTCCATGACAGCATCACCACTGAGGCAAGTGATTTCAGCATTCAAGTGGGTAGTAAAGCAGAAAAACCAATAAAGATCAGCGGGGACCACTGAAGCAGTGATGTTGGAGCAGCAGGGATTTAGCAGATGACTAATGGTTCTTTTTTTAACATTTTATGCCATTGTGTATGCCATTCGAAACTTGACTGACCCATGATGAGTTAATGGAAGGCTTCAAGATTCTTTATAATCAGTTTCACTGTCATAGCTGCCATGTTTATAAAGGTCACCTGGATGCTAGTGCGATCTGTGAAAGAAATGAATTACACCATCTTGTCCTCTACAACATTTGTATCTTAAGATGTTTTTGCTTGAATTCGCAGAAGAGACTTTGTAGCCACAGGAGCCATGGCCCTCTGCGACCCAACCATGCCATATCCACTAAGCTGTACCAAAAAGATTCACTTATGGATTTGCTGATTTTGACTTCAAGATGCAATGTGATTGGACAAATGTTCTGTTCTTTGACATAAAAAACCTTTTACCGAGTGCTTCATTCATCTTTATTCCAAGTGACACTCTCATCACCTCAGCATTCTTTGTAAACCTTGCTTAAAGGTAACCCATCAATATAAACATACTGTGCAATCATGTTATAGAACAGGAGGAGCAGAGCAGATATAGCTCTACTCACTGACTGACATGGTTGTCAATCACAGATAGGACTGCCAATATGACTCCGAGACCCAGAATGAGCAGAGATTTCATGGGAATCTTATCCTATAAAACAATATATCAATCTGCTCAGCTCCTCCTGTTCTAAAACTTGCCTCCTGCAAATTGCACTGCATTTCATGGAGAAAGATTCATTTTAATCAACAACAATTAAATAATACAGTTGCAAGAAAAAGTATGTGAACCCTTTGGAATGATAAGGATTTCTGCACAAAGTGGTCATAAAATATGATCTGATCTTCATCTAAGTCACAACAATAGACAATCACAGTCTGCTTAAACTAATAACACACACAGAATTAAATGCTACCATGTTTTTATTAAAAACACCATATAAATATTCACAGCGCAGGTGGAAAAATTATGTGAACCCCTAGACTAATGACATCTCCAAGAGCTAATTGGAGTGAGGTGTCAGCCAACTGGTGTCCAACCAATTAGAGGAGATTGGAGGTGTTGGTTATAGCTGCCCTGTCCTATAAAAACACACACCAGTTCTGGGTTTGCTTTTCACAAGAAGCATTGCCTGATGTGAATTATGCCTTGCACAAAAGAGCTCTCAGAAGACCTTCGATTAAGAATTGTTGACTTGCATAAAGCTGGAAAGGATTATAAAAGTATCTCCAAAAGCCTTGATGTTCATCAGTAAGGTAAGGTCACGGTAAGACAAATTGTCTATAAATGGAGAAAGTTCAGCACTGCTGCTACTCTCCCTAGGAGTGACCATCCTGTAAAGATGACTGCAAGAGCACAGCGCAGACTGCTCAATGAGGTGAAGAAGAATCCTAGAGTGTCAGCTAAAGACTTACAAAAGTCTCTGGCATATGCTAACATCCCTGTTAGCGAATCTACGATACGTAAAACACTAAACAAGAATAGATTTCATGGGAGGATACCACATAGGAAGCCACTGCTGTCCAAAAAAAAACATTGCTGCATGTTTACAGTTTGCACAAGAGCACCTGGATGTTACACAGCAGTACTGGCAAAATATTCTGTGGACAGATGAAAACAAAGTTGAGTTGTTTGGAAGAAACAGACAACACTATGTGTGGAGAAAAAGAGGCACAGCATACCAACATCAAAACCTCACCCAACTGTGAAGTATGGTGGTGGGGGCATCATGGTTTGGGGCTGCTTTGCTGCGTCAGGGCCTGGACGGATTGCTATCAAAGGAAAAATGAATTCTCAAGACATTTTGCAGGAGAACGTAAGGCCATCTATCCAGCTGAAGCTCAACAGAAGATGGGTGTTGCAACAGGACAACGACCGAAAGCATAGAAGTAAATCAACAGAATGGCTTAAACAGAAGAAAATACGCCTTCTGGAGTGGCCCAGTCAGAGTCCTGACATCAACCCAATTGAGATGCTGTGGCATGACCTCAAGAAAGCGATTCACACCAGACATCCCAAGAATATTGCTGAACTGAAACAGTTCTGTAAAGAGAAATGGTCAAGAATTACTTCTGACCTTTGCGCACGTCTGATCTGCAACTAAAGGAAACGTTTAGTTGAAGTTATTGCTGCCAAAGGAGGTTCAACCAGTTATTAAATCCAAGGGTTCACATACTTTTTCCACCTGCACTGTGAATGTTTACATGGTGTGTTCAATAAAAACATGGTAACATTTAATTCTTTGTGTGTTATTAGTTTAAGCAGACTGTGATTGTCTATTGTTGTGACTTAGATCAAGATCAGATCACATTTTATGACCAATTTGTGCAGAAATCCATATCATTCCAAAGGGTTCACATACTTTTTTTTGCAACTGTATATAAATTAGGAACAATTCTTTCCATTTTTATTTATCCACTACAGAGCAAAGACTAAACTATAATTTTCCACTAACAACCATAACATTTTTTGAATCTAGGAGCTTCGCTCCTATTCCTGTGTAATGCCCACTGGCCACTGTGTTACTGATCGGCACCGAATATCATGGAGCCTGTAGTGCATGTCACCAGACCTGATGCTGATGATGTGGAAAATGAAAGCTGACCAATGTAGCTGACTTGCCTCATGGAGAATTGTGCAGTAGAGATTCATCTATATAAGATGGGACAACATAACAGGTAGGTTTGGAATTTCAGCTCATGCACCTCCTAGAGAATCAATGCAAAAGATTTACCAACTCTAGATAATGAATATTCAATTTTTTATTTTTGTCTCTTGTTTAATACATAGTAGGCAGAATTTTGCTTTTGATTTGTATGAAATAGTAACTGTATAAAAGTAAAGCGCATAACATTTTCCTGAATTCCTGTGCACTTGTCCTTACCAGCAAAGCTGCCCTGAAGTCCTTATTAAAATGAAGCCAATGCAGATCTTGCGGAAGACATCCACCTGTTATGTCAGCTCCCAGGCATCTCCACTTACTGCTTCATTTGCTCATATTGCTTCATTTACTATATCACTCCTGTATGATGTGGCCACTGATTCTAGTGACAGAACAGTAAAAAAACAAAAAAATCACAGAAAAAACTAAGATAAAAACATCCTGCACGATATGATACAAATTTGCGGATGTCCCTGGCCATATTATTGAAGAAAACCACAGAAACAAGATAATAATGCACTTATTAAAGCAGATGCAAGCACTATATATGGACTAAGTCCTCACCCTGATATGATAATGTCTGAGACACTTAGTCGATATATTTTGATCAAAACACATCTAAGCCCGCCACCAAGCGTCAAGGTGGTCTCAGGTCAGGCGGGTCCTACGCTAAACCTACCTAAGCCGTTGGGCTTCTATGTTCAGGAGCGCAGCAGACCCCACACATATGGTGTGCTGCTCCTAGTAACCTCCATGTGCATCAAGCAACCAATGGGAGGAGGAGCAAGCACAGCCATATGTACCACCTAATTAAGGCGCTCATTGGATAGAGGAGGGGGGCAAAAGTGCAGAGGAATGCTACTCCCAAGATACTAGGTGCGCATTCACACTTGAAGGTGCCACTCCCTCAAGCAAACACTACATAAACAAAAAAATCACAGAAAAAACTAAGATAAAAACATCCTGCACGATATGATACAAATTTGCGGATGTCCCTGGCCATATTATTGAAGAAAACCACAGAAACAAGATAATAATGCACTTATTAAAGCAGATGCAAGCACTATATATGGACTAAGTCCTCACCCTGATATGATAATGTCTGAGACACTTAGTCGATATATTTTGATCAAAACACATCTAAGCCCGCCACCAAGCGTCAAGGTGGTCTCAGGTCAGGCGGGTCCTACGCTAAACCTACCTAAGCCGTTGGGCTTCTATGTTCAGGAGCGCAGACCCCGCACATATGGTGTGCTGCTCCTAGTAACCTCCATGTGCATCAAGCAACCAATGGGAGGAGGAGCAAGCACAGCCATATGTACCACCTAATTAAGGCGCTCATTGGATAGAGGAGGGGGGCAAAAGTGCAGAGGAATGCTACTCCCAAGATACTAGGTGCGCATTCACAGTTGAAGGTGCCACTCCCTCAAGCAAACACTACATAAACAAAAAAAATCACAGAAAAAACTAAGATAAAAACATCCTGCACGATATGATACAAATTTGCGGATGTCCCTGGCCATATTATTGAAGAAAACCACAGAAACAAGATAATAATGCACTTATTAAAGCAGATGCAAGCACTATATATGGACTAAGTCCTCACCCTGATATGATAATGTCTGAGACACTTAGTCGATATATTTTGATCAAAACACATCTAAGCCCGCCACCAAGCGTCAAGGTGGTCTCAGGTCAGGCGGGTCCTACGCTAAACCTACCTAAGCCGTTGGGCTTCTATGTTCAGGAGCGCAGACCCCGCACATATGGTGTGCTGCTCCTAGTAACCTCCATGTGCATCAAGCAACCAATGGGAGGAGGAGCAAGCACAGCCATATGTACCACCTAATTAAGGCGCTCATTGGATAGAGGAGGGGGGCAAAAGTGCAGAGGAATGCTACTCCCAAGATACTAGGTGCGCATTCACACTTGAAGGTGCCACTCCCTCAAGCAAACACTACATAAACAAAAAAATCACAGAAAAAACTAAGATAAAAACATCCTGCACGATATGATACAAATTTGTGGATGTCCCTGGCCATATTATTGAAGAAAACCACAGAAACAAGATAATAATGCACTTATTAAAGAAGATGCAAGCACTATATATGGACTAAGTCCTCACCCTGATATGATAATGTCTGAGACACTTAGTCGATATATTTTGATCAAAACACATCTAAGTCCGCCACCAAGCGTCAAGGTGGTCTCAGGTCAGGCGGTTCCTACGCTAAACCTAAAAGCAGTAAAAGCAGCAAGTAATCTTTAGTTTTAGGTTTAGGTAACCACAACAATATGAATCCCTCAGTCTAAATGTATTATTGGAAATGCTTGAGAAGTAGGAACATTTCAATAAGATTGCAAGGGAGCTGCCTTCAACCCTTAAGGTCAATTTTAATTTTTGCATTTTTGTTTTCTCCTTTCCGCATTTCAAGAGCCATAACTTTTTAAATTTTCCATCAACGGTTATATTAGAGTTATAATTTTTGCTAGACAAGTTGTATTCTTTAATGCCACCCAAATTTTTGTTTGGGGTGAAATGAAAAAAAAAATGCAATTCCGCCATGGATTTTGGGGATTTATTTTTGAAGGCATAAACTATGCGACATACATTGGGTCTGTATTAGAAATGAGCGAATTTCTTGAAATTCATTTCATGTCCATTTGTGTCTGATTTGATTCTACCTGAATCAACTATGAGTAAATGAATAGCTGACTGTGTTAACAAACAGCCTGTTTAAAAATATACTGCACCGTGGCATTTGTTATGCTTTTTAAAATTAAAAAAAGTTCCAAAAATGTTCCTTATTGGGGGCAGATGGTGTTTAAGTGTCAGAGAAAGAATGTGAGGCCATAAAAATGTCATGTTTGTCACACAGAGATAACAATTATGTTTATTTTTTATTTTTCACATATAAAAATGGGAAAGGGGGAGATTTGAATTGTTAAAATGTTTGTGTTTTTGTTATATTTTTAAAAACATATTTGTATTTTTTTTTCACTCTAATTGCTTATACCATAGACTGCAATAGTGTACTATTGCAGACTATAGGATTTATACAGGCATCCTAATAAGCCCTGACACAGTCAGGGTTTAACGGCAGTTTGATATGGCAGGCCCAGATTGATATAGTAACTGATTGGAACCCCACAATTTTGCAGTCTGAGCTCCAAACAGAGGGCAAAGGGAGCCCTCTCCCTATGACTAACCTCTCAGATGCCATGGTCGCTAGTGGTCATGGTATCTGATTGGTTAAATGAGCTGGGTCAGAGTTCTCTCTCATCTAGGCTGCTACAGTCTGGCATCAGCCGTGTTACACTGCCAACACCCAGAGTGTATGTAGCACTCTCATCTTCTGAGCCTGCTCCATACATACCCCACGTGCAAGTGATCGCATGAGGAATATATCTGTCATGCCTTATTAAGGGGTCTTTAAAAGGATATTTAGGAGATGAAGACGTTCCTTAAGGTGTAAGTATATATACATACATATATATGCGTGTGTGTGTGACTCTTCTACAACTAAAATCTGTGGAAACCGCAAGTTCCACTTTACATTGTCAGCTTCCAGGGTGCATTTGTGCCATTTATTGTTTCTCATGCCTGACACCTGAGGGAAAGTGATGCCCTCCGAACCATCACATCAGCATGCATCTGTGCACGTACATCTCCTTCAGTATCTCCATATGGATTTGTAAATGGACTATTTCCTGCTCTATGTGTAAGCTAGTATGATCAAACATCACTTGTACGGTTTGAAATGCTGCATATACAAAGCAACAAAAAACAGACAAGATGGTGGTCGTGCACATTTATTGCTTCTCCGACCTTTCTCAACCTGTGCCTTTTATTATAAATTCATATCAATAAAAACTCATCATGGTCCAAGATATTTTTTACAATTTCATTTAGCAAATTTACAACATTCGATTTAATTTAATCAACAATACTTGATAAAAACTGTGTACTACAATGCTGTGTCAAAACTTTAAAATGTTCACTGGAATCAATTCTGCCTACAAACATGAAATACTTTAGACCAGCAAAACTGGGCAAAAACTACCCTGCCGTAAGGTCAATTGTCAGCAGAAATAAGGGAAGCATCAAACACTGAGGTGCCTGGCTCCAGGCCAACTGCTTTCAGCAAACAGTAGCTAACTAAAATATATAGTAATAACACAGAGTGACATTCTTCATGTTGTATCAGTTATGGGATCCGGAAAGATCAGTAGATGTAGATGTCACATATTGGGACATTCAGACTCCATTGCTTATGGAAATAAGTACAGCCGCACCTGTCTTCTCAGCAGGTTCCACATCTGATAGCGATAGAATGAACCTGATTATGTTATATTTGCCTCTTCTACCTAAGGCAACAGATGCAGTGAGCGGTGACGGTAGCCCCTCTCTGTGACAGTAGATGCTTGTTATTTAGACAGGAGATGCAATTTTAATGAGTGTAGAATACAGATGGTCATTTGATTAGCCTTTATTCAAATCAACTTGGCAAAATATTTCAGTGGTCTTATGCCGATCAATTTTGAATCCTTGATGAAATGATAAAGGATTTTTCTTTTTATCTATCTTCGGCTTCAAAACCAGAGCTGAAAAGATTATATTGGCATTGAAGACAAATGCATTACTAAAAACAAATTGCATGATTTTAGGTTTTAGTAATATTAGAAGCTAGCAAAAAGCAAATCCAAAGATAGGATGTGTCTCCAAAAATAAACAAAAAAGATAATAAATATATGAAAACTGAGAAATACAACTAATAAAAGTTCACACATCAGTTACTTGGTCAGTTTTTTCCATCGGTTTTTGTGAGCCAAAACCAGGAGTGAAGCCTACTCAGAGATGCGGTATAAGGAAAAGATTTTCAACTGTTCTGTGTTTTTTCGACCCGCACCTCGTTTTGGCTCACAATAACTGATGGAAATAACTGATCAAATAACTGAAGTGTGAACAAGGCCTAACTTGTTCTTCTATTTTCTGTACACAATTATAGAGGCAGCCATTTTGCCTGAGCTGCTGCTCTGCTTCAAAACAGCAGTTTAGAAACTTGCTTTACTGCAACCACCTGGACATAGGAAGTTTGAAGATGACTTCTCATTGATTTTGATCTCTGAGAAGTTAAAGAGGGCTCATGGATGGGCAGTAGATGTCCCTATTATTTATTGTCAATGGTGGATACTGTCTTATCTGCCTTCACCTTTATGTTATAATGTGATGTTATTGTGATATTATCCTGTGATGATAATGAAATGACTGCTGAGAAGTTATTTCTACTAAACAAACAAGGGATCATTTAACAAATCTAAAACACCGGTCTTTGATATCCCCTGCTTAATTTATAACAAGCCACATCCTCCAGCAGTCCACGCACCTAGATTGAAAACGACCACAGCCCCTAGCTGGAATAGATTTCAATTGTCATTCACACCAAGCTTCCATAAATGGTAGTGAATGCTCTAGGAACAATGCCCCTACCATTTATGAGAGGCAAGAGTATCATACAAAAGCTGTGTGAACCTAAATTTAGGAGCCATTATTTTTTTATGCCAGTTTCTGGCATGGGGTGGGGGGAGTCATAATAAATCACCCCCAAAGTCTCAGCCTTTAAGGAAGCTGAGTCATCAGTCGAAAATGATCTATAATGATATCAGGATTATTTTAAATATGGATCAATTGAAATAAACTGCTAAACTGGAAAAATATATACAATTGTTTTAAAAAAAATAGGTCATTTCATTTACAGGATGTTATGTGATTCAAAATAATGATCTACAACGATGTCAGACATAATTGTCATGATTCAGCACAAGCATGACAACAGTCGCACCCACCGAATAAATGAAAGTGTTCTTTTTTAGAACCACAGGTCTCAGGATGCCAAGGAATGTGGCCTACAGCTGTTTCACATTGATTCAAACTTGTCAAGGCCTCCACCTAATATAGTAGGGAAAATAAGTATTTGATACATTGGTGATTTAGCAAGTTTTCCCACCTACATGGAATGGAGAGGTCTGTAATTTTTATCATAGGTACACTTCAACTGTGAGAGACAGAATTTTAAAAAATCCAGAAAATCACATTGTATGACTTTAAAATAATTAATTTGCATTTTATTGGATGAAATAAGTATTTGATCACCTACCAACCAGCAAGAATTCTGGCTCTCACAGACCTGTTAGTTTTTCTTTAAGAAGCCCTCCTACTCTGAACTCATTACCTGTATTAATTACACCTGTTTCAACTCGTTATATGTATAAAAGACACCTGCCCAGACAATAAATCACACTTCAACCTCTCCACCATGGCCAAGACCAAAGAGCTGTCTAAGGACAACAGGGGCAAAATAGTAGACCTGCACAAGGCTGGAATGGGCTACAGGACAATAGGCAAGCAGCTTGGAAGAAACACAAGATGACTGTCAATTTTCCTTGGTCTGGGGCTCCATGCAAGATCTCGCCTCGTGGGGTAAGGATGATTCTGAGAAAGGTCAGGAATCAGGACAGAACTACATGGAAGGACCTGGTCAATGACCTGAAGAAAGCTGAGACAACAGTCTCAAAGATTACCTTTAGTAACATACTACGGTGCAAGGCACGCAAGATCCCCCTGCTCACACCAGCACATGTCCAGGCCCGTTTGAAGTTCCCCATTAACCATCTGGATGATCCACAGGAGGAATGGGAGAAGGTAATGTGGTTAGATGAGACCAAAATATAACTTTTTGGTATCAACTCCACTTGCCGTGTTTAGAGGAAGAAGAAATATGAGTAAAACCCCAAGAATGTTATCCCAACCGTGAAGCATGAGGGTAACATCATACTTTGCGGGTGATTTTTCTGCAAAGGGGACAGGACCACTTCACCGTATTGAAGGGAGGATGGGTGGGGAATGTATCGTGAGATTTTGGCCAACAACTTCCTTCCCTCAGTAAGAGAATTGAAGATGGGTCATGGCTAGGTCTTCCAGTATGACAGTGACCCAAAACACACAGCCAGGGCAACTAAGAAGTTGCTCTGTAAGAAGCATTTTAAGGTCCTGGAGTGGCCTAGCCAGTCTCCAGACCTCAACACAATCGAAAACATTTGGAGGGAGCTGAAACTCAAAGAAGCCCAGCGACAGCTCCGAAACCTGAAAGATCTGGAGAAGGGCCAAAATCCCTGCTGCAGTCTGTGCAAACTTGGTCAAGAACTACAGGAAACATCTGACCTCT
Source organism: Bufo gargarizans (assembly GCF_014858855.1). Taxonomy (NCBI): domain Eukaryota; kingdom Metazoa; phylum Chordata; class Amphibia; order Anura; family Bufonidae; genus Bufo; species Bufo gargarizans. The sequence goes on from NC_058084.1 coordinate 130,967,645, forward strand.
GTAATTGCAAACAAAGGTTAATGTTTTTCTATTGTGTCAAATACTTATTTCATGCACTAAAATGCAAATTACTTTAAAATTAATATAATTTTTTTTTATTCTGTATCTCACATTTAGAGATGAGCGAATCGAAGCTGACAAAGTGGAATTTGATCCGAATTTCAGGAAAAATTAGGTTTGCACCGAAGCCGAATTTTCTCACGCTTCGTGGTAACGAATGGCTGCTGCACGTGTGAGGACATGGAGAAAGGAACTCTGGGAAGGCAGGATCACGCATAATGCCATGCATACAGCCAATCAGCAGCTAGCCAGCCCTGTGATGTCACTGCCATTTAACAGTGTACTTAGTGCAGGGAGAGATGTCATCAGGTGCTAGGGACAGTGTTAGAAAAAACTTTGTTGTGCTAAAAAAAACGATGCAGGGCAAGATTATTCAAGGTGTAGGGAAAGGATAGGGAGGAATCATTCCACAGCATTCCACAGCATTTATGTTGAACAGGGTTCAGTAGTGGAGGTTACAGCCTGGGTAATAGGAACAATCCTATTACACTTTGCTGCACTGACTGGGGATCCAAATTGCCAATATACAGCTCTGTAATTCCAGCAAACCGTTCTTATTAGGGTGCAAGTGTTGTTTGAAACAGGCATTAATAGGGTTTATTAGAAGGAAATATTTCTACGTCTTTTTTGCCTGAAATTTAGGACAATTTAGTGAAAAAATGTAGGGCCTAATTGCTGTTCAGCGGTGCAGTTATATATTCCTTTTCGCCCTGTATTAGTGGCAAAAAAAAAATATATTTGCAGTTCAGTGTTGCACTTATATGTTAAAAAGCCTTTTGTGTAGTGGAAAAGTGGAAAAAAATTAGAGCCTATCAGCGGTGCAGTTATAAATTCTAAAGCCCTGTCTGCCGTGTATTAGTGGCTAAATAAAAATATATTCGCCGTTCAACTTATATGTTGAAAAACCTTGTGTAGTGTAAAAGTGGGAAAAAATTAGGGTCTAATTGCCATTCAGCGGTGCAGTTATGTGGCAAAGCCCTTTTTGCGGTATGGACCAAATTACATAGTGGTGCCATTTTTTATTTCAAACAGACTTTTTTTAGGGAAAATTAATGGGTGATTGTACACCTTTTGCGGTATGGACCGAATTACATAGTAGTGAAATTTTTTATTTCAAACAGGCTTTTTTTCGGGAAAATTAATGGGCGATTGTACACCTCCTTTTGCGGTATGGACCAAATTACGTAGTGGTGAAATTTTTATGTGAAACAGGCTTTTTTGGGGAAAATTGATGAGTGATTGTACACCTCCTTTTGTGGTATGGACCGAATTACATAGTGGTGAAATTTTTTATTGCAAACAGGCTTTTTTTCGGGAAAAATGATGGGTGATTGTACACCTCCTTTTGCGGTATGGACCAAATTCCGTAGTGGTGAAATTTTTTATTTCCCCAAAAAAATTTCGGGAAAATTGATGGGTGATTGTACACCTCCTTTTGCTGTATGGACCAAATTACGTAGTGGTGAAATTTTTTATTTCAAACATGTTTTTTTCTGGAAAATTGATGGGTGATTGTACACTTATTTTTGCGGTATGGACCAAATTACGTAGTGGCAAAATTTTTTATGTGAAACAGGCTTTTTGGGTAAAATTTATTGATGATTGTGCACTTTGTTCTGTATGAACTGAATTCCATTATCCTTTCATTGGTGAAATTTAGTAGTAGTTTAAACATGTTTTTTGGGGCAAAATTGATGGGTAATTGTACACTTCCTTTTTCTTAAGATCAGGAGTTCCATCAGAATTGTGCATAACATTCTTGCTCCCTGTGCAAAGCGATAACAAAAGTACTCTCTAGGTATACACATGGGCGAACGAAGTCACAAAGGTGAGGAACTGCTCCGTGTCCTTCATCAAGAAATGGAATCCTAGCTTTCTCCGCCACAACTCAAAATCGGAACCACGGTGACCGACATCGGGAAGAACATGATGTTGGTGCTGCATCAAGGAGGGCTGAGCCATGTACCCTGCATGGCACACATGTTCAATCAGGTTTCCAAGTGGTTCCTGATGTCTTCCACCCATCTGCAAGACATCCTAAAACTTTGTGGTCTCCTGATGCTGTTGCTACCTCCACAATATGTCAGCTTGCCACTCTGTGGTGTCCTGATGCTGCTGCTAACTCAACACTATGTCACCTTGACACTAAATGGCCTCCGCTGCTGCTGCCACCTCCACACTGTCACCTTGCCAATCTGTGGTCTTCTGAAGTTGCTGCCACCTCCACACTATGTCACATTGCCACTCTGTGGCCTCCTGATGCTGCCGCCACCTCCACACTATGTCACCTTGCCACTTTGTGGCCTCCTCATGCTGTTGCCACCTCCACACTCCGTCATTGGGCCACTCTGTGGTCTCCTCATGCTGCTTCCACCTTACCACTAGTGTTGAGCATGAATATTCGAATTGCGAATTTTAATCTCAAATATCGCCACTTCCAGAATCGCGAATATTTAGAATATAGTGCTATATATTCGTATTCACGAATATTCTAATCGTGAATTTATCGTGAATATAGGCACTTAGCAACATCCCTAGCAACCAATAGGAAAGTTGCCTATAGGACTAGGAGTAGTGTTGATCACGACTTTTCGTATCGCAAATTTTCCAATTGCTGATTTTCGCAATCAAGAAAATAATGACTGGAGATCACAAGTTCTCTAATTCGCTAATATATGACGAATATTCACCCAAATATTCATGAAATATCGCAAATTCGAATATTGCCCCTGCCGCTCATCACTGCTTACCACTATGTCATAGGGCCACTCTCATGCTGTTCCCACCCTCCCCATGTCATGACTTGGCCACTATTTTGACTTTTGGCCAGGCTGACATCATTATTTATTTGACCAGCTGTAAGGCCTGTATGGTCCCATCAGAATCGGCTTGTGATTTGGCAGCCAAAAGCAGGAGTGGGTACAAAACACAGAAGACATGCAAATATTCCATTCACGTGTCAACTCTGTTTTGGATCTACTCCTGCTTTTTTTTTGGGCATTAGCAATACTGATGGATTACTTTGTCCACAAGTTTGTTGATCGCGCTGCCTTCTGAGTGCAAAAGTTCCAATCCCAGACCCTCTTTTTTCTCCAATGCTCAGGTTGTTTCACTTTGTAGCCACACAAACGGTTACCAGAGGCTAGGTGCACTCACGTACACCTGCACCCTAGAGGGAAGTATTAGTACAAATAGTGAAGTTCCACCAGGTATTTATCGCAATCTCAGTCATAAAAACAAGTCTTTTTCATCACAGATCCACCCGACCCGGGTTTCGCCAGACGAAGCTGGACTGGCAAAACCCGGGTCGGGTGGATCTGTGATGAAAAATACTTGTTTTTATGACTGAGATTTTAGACTTTTTTGTAAGTAGAATGAAACCTGCTGATTGCGATAAATACCTGGTGGACCGTCACTATTTGTACTAATACTTCCCTCTAGGGTGCAGGTGTACGTGAGTGCACCTAGCCTTTGGTAACCGTTTGTGTGGCTACAAAGTGAAACAACCTGAGCATTGGAGAATAAAGAGGGTCTGGGATTGGAACTTTTGCACTCAGAAGGCAGCGCGATCAACAAACTTGTGGACATTTTAACTGAAGCGACCAATACTCACGTCGCTTGGTGGATCTGCAGCGCCGATAAGTACACTAAAAATTGGAGATTGTTTTTATATTGTTTATTTGACTGATGTCAAAATAATCAGCAACACAAACTGCTAACACCCTCTCCACTCTGTCGGGGGGCTCGACTTGTATAAGTGTTTAATAGAACAGGTTCTGTAGACATCTATATGGAATCAGCTGCCAACGGTGTAAAAGGAGTGCGCTTCTTCTTGACGCTAACACTTGAGTTATTTGGTCAGTTTTTGCCCCGTGACTACCCAAATAAGTGAAGTGTGCATTAATTCTAAGAGCGTCACTTGTCATCTGCATGTCATACGGACTCAAAGTAATATTTCACTACCAAAGCAGACTTCCTATGCGTGTTACTGCAAGGCACAGTGTTTTACACCACTATAAAGTCTCTCTGCACCCAGGAAATAGATGTTTTTTTAATGAAATGCGCTGCAAATATATTCGGATCGAACCAAATATTATTTTTTTTATTCGGTGAACCGGCGAATCGAATGTTTGAAAAATTTGCTCATCTCTACTCACAGTTGAAGTGTACCTACGATAAAAATTAGAGACCTCTCCATTCTTTGTAGCTGGGAAAACTTGCAAAATTGCCAGAGTATCAAATACTTATTTTCCCCACTGTAAGTAGCTTACAGTGGCAGCAAGGATATGAATATTGTGTAGAGCAAAATCATGATCTACACAAATGTATGATGATGTAAAAAAATAAATAGAAGTGGCATCAGGACTTGTACAAGGTTGCAGCTCCAAACAATGTTTTTAGAAGTTTTCTTTTGTATTGAAAACAATTTCACATTTTATTTATGTATATTTTTATTGACAGTCACAAATTAACCCCTTAAGGACCCTGCCATTTTTCATCTTATACCCTTAAGGACACATGACGCACATGTACTGTATGTCATTTCTTTCCGGGACTTAAAGACCCGTGACGTACATGTACTTCATGGTGATAGCCGGACCCCTGCTGCATGCGCCGGCATCGGTAAAATCACTGATGCCAGCGCATTAACCCTTGATGTGCCGCGGTCAGCGCTAACCACCGCATGTGCGATGTCGAGCGGGGATCGGAACTGCCATTGGGTCCCCATGCTTCTGTTACGGGGACCCGATGGCATGGAAGGCAGCGCAATGCCTTCCTTAGGCATCGGGGCTGCATTCCGGGGGAGAGCCTGTGAGATCCAGTCCCCTGGGTCTTACAGGCAGGAGGCTGCATGTGTAATAAACACTGTATTCCACATACAGCCAATGCATTCCAATACAGAAGTATTCGAATGCATTATAAAAGGGATCAGACCCCCAAAAATTGAAGTCCCAGAGTGGGACAAAAAATTAAGTGAAAAAAATGTTGAAAATTAAAATTTTCAAGTAAAAAAAACAACTTAATTTTCCCCAAATAAAGTTAAAAAAAAATCGACCGGCTCTATAAACATATCACATGACCTAACCCTTCAGATGAATACCGTAAAAAAGATAAAAACTGTGCTAAATAAACCATTTTTTTGTCACCTTACATCACCAAGCATTCAAAAAGGCGTATGCCCGCAAAAATAGTACCAATCTAACCATCACCTCATCCCGCAAAAAATTAGCCCCCTACCTAAAACAATCACCCAAAAAATAAAAAAAAATATGGCTCAGAATATGTAGACACTAAAACATTGTCATAGGCGTGCGCACGGGGTGTGCCGGGTGTGCCTGGGCACATCCTAATCAAGCCGACTTGAGGTTTACAATGTGCGCTGAGCCGCCGATTTCACTGTTCATTAGCGCACTGAGCGCTGTGAACGGCACTGCAGGCAGCAGAGCAATACAGCTGATGCCTGAATTCTCCAATAACAGAGCTCTGTACATTACAGAGCTTTGTTATTAGGGAGGAGGCTGCTGATTGGCCAGTATCAGCTGGCTGCCCTGCCATTGGCTGATTCTCTCACACACCCTTCTCTCGGGAGCTGAACACAGCAGCAGCAGTAGCTTCCTTTTCAGTTATGAAAACAGGAAGCGCGCCACCCCTGCTGCTGAAGTGCCAGGGACAGCATAGGAATGGAGCCATCACCATGTGCCCAGGTGATGTGACAAGGTGAAGTGTCCTGCAGGCTTCTATCTACTGCTGGGTGGGAGCTCAATGTGGAGCTTTATGAATGGAAAAACTAATAGTGCTTCTGACCCTTATGTTAAAACATAACTTTCATTTAATTGCCTAAAGGAAAAAAATAATTTAAAAAACCTGCTGTTTCTCTAGATGACCTTAAAGTAGTGGCAATAGAGTCTCAAGGGTCTATAAAAACAGCTACACTATTTTTACAGACCTTTGAGACTCTATTAACACTACTATTAACATAAGGTCATCTAGAGAAAAATCAGGTTTTTTTTTAAATTCTTTATTTTTCCTTTAGGTGTTAGAGCAATTTAATGAAAGTTATGTTTTAACATAAGGGCCAGAAACAGAGTTTTGTTTAGCCTCTTGGTTATTAGTTTTTCTATGTAAGATATGTATATTGTACGGGATGGTGCAGGTGTTATACTGTATTATATGGGATGGCGCAGTGGTTTGTATGCTCTTTGATGTGACAATTATCTTAGGTTTTCCTATCACCCACCTTTGATGGCGCTGTACCCAGCTCTGAGCCGATCCCGCTTAGCAGCTGCCAAGGCTTAGAGGGAACACTGGTTCTGTCAACCCTGTGCTGCACTGCTTAGTACCAGAGGGCCAGGAAGCGCTGAAAGCGCTATACTCACCTCTTCCTGGTCCTCATGTGCTCCACTGTGAAGGCTGCGCAAAGTGTGAGGCCACGCTGTGACCTCACTCTGTGCACGCCCACACAGCAGAGTGCAGCGTCTGGAGCAGGAAAGGTGTTTTTTTTTTATTTTATATGGGGGCACTAGGGGCTGATATGAGGCACTGGGGCTCTTATCTGAGGTCTGATTGGAGATAATTTAAATTGGGGTCTGATCTGAGGTCTTATTGGGGTCTTATTGACATTGGGAGTCTGATTGGTGGTCTGACCTGAGGTGTAATGATTTTTTTATTTTATTATCATTGTCCCTCTCTAAAACCTAGGTGCGTCTTATGGGCAGGAGCGACTTATAGGGCGAAAAATATGGTAAGTTTAAAAATGATTTCTTCTCCCTTCATTATATTAATAGTGAAAGTCTGTATGTATGTATACAGAGTGTATTTGTGTAGATATATGTGTGTGTATATAATATAATATATATATATATATACATACACACGTGCGCGTGCTGCGTCTGTGTTTGTGCTTTAGGGTGCACACCCTAATGCAATAGGCTGCGCACGCCTATGAACATTGTTGTTGTTTTTTGTAAATGCTGTTACTGTGTAAAACTTAAGCAAATAAAAAAAAGTATACATATTAGGTATTGCCGCGTCCGTAAGAGCCTGCTCTATAAAAATATCACATGACCTAATCCCTCAGGTGAATACCGTGAAAAATATTAAATCAAAACTGTCTAAAAAAAGCAATTTTTTGTCACCTTACATCACAAAAAGTGTAATAGCAAGTAATCAAAAAGTCATATGCACCCCAAAATAGTGCCAATCAAACCATCATCTCATCCCGCAAAAATGGTACCCTACCTAAAATAATCACCCAAAAACTGAAAAAACTATGGCTCAGAATATGGAGACACTAAAACATGATTTTTTTTGTTTACATTTTTTTATTATTGTGTAAAAATTTAATAAATACAAAAAAGTATACATATTAGGTATTGCCACATCCGTAACAACCGGCTCTATAAAAATACCACATGACCTAACCCCTCAGATGAACACCGTAAAATAATTAAAATAAAAACTGTGTAAAAAAAGCCATTTTACATAACAAAAAGTGGAATAGCAACCGATCAAAAAGTCAAACGCACCCCAAAATGGTGCCAATCAAACCGTCATCCCTGTTAGCTGTTTTGGCACAGTTTTTATTTTTTGTTATTTACAATGTTTATCTGCTTTTTTGACACAGTTTTTATAAAAAAAATAATTACCATGTTCACCTGAGGGGTTAGGTCATGTGATATTTTTATAGAGCAGGTTGTTACGGACGCGACAATACCAAATATGACTTTTTCTTTGTTGTTTTGTTTCAGTTATACATAATAAAGCATTTTTGAAAAAATATGTATGTATACATTTTTTTTATTTAAGTTTTACACAATAACAGCATTTTTTAAACAAAAAAAAATTTAGTGTCTCCATATTCTGAGAGCCATAGTTTTTTTTATTTTTTGGGTGATTGTCCTAGGTAGGTTCTAATTTTTTGTGGGATCAGATGACGGTTTGATTGGTATGATTTTGGGGTGCATATGGCTTTTTCATCCCTTACTATTATGCTTTTTGTGATGTAAGCTTTTTTTACACAGTTTTTATTAAAAAAAATTACCAGGTTCACCTGAGGGGTTAGGTCATGTGATATTTTTATGGAGTAGGTCGTTACGGATGTGGCAATACCTTATATGTATACATTATTTTATTTATTTAAGTTTTACACAATAATATAATAAAAATAAAATAAAATATCATGTTTTAGTGTCTCCATAGTCTGAGAGCCCAATTTTTTTTATTTTTTGGGCTATTATCTTAGGTAGGGTACAATTTTTGCGGGATGAGATGGCGGTTTGATTGGCACTATTTTGGTTCGCATATGACTTTTTGATCGCTTGCTATTACACTTTTTGTGATGTAAGGTGACAAAAAAATTGCTTTTTGACACCGTTTTTATTTTATCTTTTTTACAGTGTTAATCTGAGGGGTTAGATCATGTGGTATTTTTATAGAGCAGGTTTTTACAGACGCGGTGATACCTAATATGTCTACTTTTTCATTTATTTTACATTTAACACAATAAAAGCATTTTTGAAACAGAAAAAATCATGTTTTTGTGTCTTCATAGTCTGAGAGCCATAGTTTTTTTTATTTTTTGGCCAATTGTCTTAGGTATGGGCTCATTTTTTGTGGGATGGGGTGAAGGTAAGATTGGTACTATACATAAAACTTTTTGATCGCTTGGTGTTGCACTTTTAGGCCTCTTTCACACGGGCGTCTTATTTTTGGCCCGGATAAGAGGCGGGTGCGTTGCGGGAAAATGCGCGGAATTTTTTTTCCGCGCGAGTGCAAAACATTGTAATGCGTTTTGCACTCGCGTGAGAAAAAATCGCGCATGTTTGGTACCCAATCTTGGGATTGGTGTTCTGTAGATTGTATTATTTTCCCTTATAACATGGTTATAAGGGAAAATAATAGCATTCTGAATACAGAATGCACAGTAAAACAGCGCTGGAGGGGTTAAAAAAAATAATATAATAATTTAACTCACATTAGTCCACTTGATCGCGAAGCCAGGCATCTCCTTGTGTCTCCTTTGTTGAATAGGACCTGTAATGAGCATTAAATACAGGTAAAGGACCTTTGATGACGTCACTCCGGTCATCACATGGTCTTTTACCATGGTGAATCACCATGGTAAAAGATCATGTGACGTACCATGTGATGACCGGAGTGACGTCATCAAAGGTCCTTTACCTGTATTTAATGCTCACCACAGGTCCTATTCAACAAAGGAGACACAAGGAGATGTCGGGCTTCGCGATCAAGTGGACTAAGGTGAGTTAAAAAAGTTTTTATTTTTTTTTAACCCCTCCAGCGCTGTTTTACTGTGCATTCTGTATTCAGAATGCTATTATTAACCATGTTATAAGGGAAAATAATAATGATCGGGTCTCCATCCCGTCTCCTAGCAACCGTGCGTGAAAATCGCACCGCATCCGCACTTGCTTGCGGATGTTATGTGATTTTCACGCACCCCATTCACTTCTATGGGGCCTGCGTCGCGTGAAAATCGCACAATATAGAGCATGCTGCGATTTTCCCTCAACGCACAAGTGATGAGTGAAAATGACCGCTCATGTGCACAGCCTCATAGAAATGAATGGGTCAGGATTCAGTGCGGGTGCAATACGTTCACCGCACGCATCGCACCCGCACGGAAAACTCGCCCGTGTGAAAGAGGTCTTAGTGATGTAAGGTAACAAAAATGTTTTTTTTACACAGATTTAATAAAAAAATTTGGACGGTGTTCACATGAGGGGTTAGGTCATGTGATATTTTTATAGAGCCAGTCGATAAAGATGCGACGATACCTAATATGTCTACTTTCCTTTTTTTCCCCCTATTTTTCCCAAATATTTTAACTTTATTTTGGGAAAGGGATGCTTTTTTTTTTTACTTGAAACTTTAAATTTTTGGGGTAAAACTTTGAATTCTGAACTTCATTTTTTGGGGGTCTGATCCCCTTTACAATGCATCACATTACTTCTGTATTGTGATGCATTGGCTGTAAGTGTATTGCACACTGTAATACACTTCAGCCTGCTTGTCTGTGAGATCCAGGGGGCTGGATCTCACAGGCTGTCACGGAAGGCAGCCACGATGCCTAAAGAAGACATCGGGCTGCTTTCCCTGCCATCGGGTCCCCGTCACAGCAATGTAGGGACCCGATGGGTGCTCCCTCCCTCTACAGACCTCACTCGTGCCATGGTCAGCTCTGACTGCGGCACAGTGTGCTATCAGTGACTGCCGGACCCCTGCTGCTGATTGGGCGGGGGCAGCTCCTGCACGCACCTGATCAGACCACCATACATGTGGTCTTAAGTCATATCCACCAGCGCCGTTCCTTATGGGGTTAAAATTATAAACAACTATTCACAATTATTTCATTTAATCTACTGTATATTTGTGAAATTACTCTACACGATACCATTTCAGCACAGAAAGATTAAAAAGTGACTGCCCTCAGTATACATAACAACGGCAAATGGTGCATAAAATGTTGTAGTAGCACTCCCACAGAATTTTTTTTTCTCTGACCTGTTGGAAAGCTACATGATTGATGTCAATTTTTACCAGTGACTATATTTGTGAGTTATAGCCTCCCTTCTGATCCTCAGCTGTGTCAGTCTGACCAGCAGTCTGATCTCCTATTAATTCCCAAGAAACTGACATTGTGGCTCCCATAGGAATACATAGAGAAACTAGCTTCCACACATAAGATGCTATGTTATTTGGAAAGTCAGAGTGTTGGTCACATGACACAGCTGAGGATCAGAAGGGAGGTTAAAACTCAAAAATACAGTTACTGATAAGAAAATAGCCTTCACTAATCTTTACATCATGCACCTTTCTAACAGGACAGAGAATACATTGTTTTACGGGAGTGCTTCTTAAAAATAAATATGTGAGCACGATCTTGGACTATTATCTACAGTAATAAATGAGCGGTACTGCAGATAAAGAGTCCAGATCACTAATTTATATTTTCCAACTGCCCACCATTCCCCTGCTGTCAAGGTTTAAAACTGCTCTGAAATAGACAGTCTGGACTTTTGTGCCATGCTAACACAATGGAGAGGACTGCAGCATGCATGCACCACGGTCCTGACAATTCATTTCAGTGCAGCTTCAAGCAGTGGCAGTGGATGAACAGGGAGCAGTAGAAAAGAAAAAAATTATCTGCACTTCTCATGTTTTACTGCAAATAATACTCCAAAATTGTGGTCACAGGTTCCCTTTAACGGTCAACTGAATACTTGTGTCCAGTAGTAATAAGGCACAGAATGGAGCACATTCGGGGGCTTAATAGAAAATTTATTAAAGATGGAAAACTCTTTTAAAGCATACTTAACCTTTCAACATACTTTGCATTAATCAATAGCACAATGTGTGTACATTCGAAATAATACTACAGTACTTGTGGACACTGTATCACATATACTGTATCTGGCATTTTGTGGCAGTTTTCCTTTGTGTGTGCTGTAACTCTAGTTTGTAGTTCTCTTAGAAGTGGTTGGCGGAGACTAGCTGCCATCTACTGCACACAGAAAGTAGAGAAGAGACTCCTTCCTGTTTCACAGTCCCCAGGATAATGGAGGGTATTACAGAGAAGTACTGACCGGTATTTTTGTTAATGAAACACTAGACCTGAGCTATGACCTTCCTATGTAGCTGTGTAGTCTCTCTTTGCCTGTGCTTGTCTCCTCTGTCACACTGTGCTCCTGCTCACTCCTCCCCCCTCACCTCTCCATAGACTTGTATTGACAAAGTACGTCTCGAGACTGATTGAAAGCCTTTTTAAAAGTGAAAGAGAACTAGACATTTCCCATATATATAAAGTTGTGTGAAAGTAAGTGACTCTTTAAGGTAGGTAGTAAATGCGTAGCAGTGGATACATTGTTGCATTTTCCGTGTGAAACAGCTAGAGAGAGACTTATTGGTATTACATTCAGGTATTTTTTTTAAGTAAAGTAAGTCAGACTTAATTAAATAGGATCCTATTTAGTTTCATATGTGTTAAAATATTTCAAATGTATTTGCATTTGTTAAATATGTACAATTAGCATTACACAAATTAAAATGCTTGGGGCCAGTAAATGCAATCCACGCATTAGGAGCTAGGAGATGCTGCATCAATCATTTTTAACTAACCATGTACAAGAATTCTAACAAAGCCTATTAACATGTAGTGTAGGCAAAACTTTTGCTTGGAATAAATATATACATATTTTAGGAAATGGTCTGTTCTTCAATAACGAGGGAATTTTAATTTTTTATGGATAATGCAGTATAGATGTTGCACTTGCTGCTCTTACATCTATTTCAGGTGGAGAATACACTTGATTCTATGAATCCAGTGAGACTTTTTATTTTTCTATATGAGTGAGTTTAAAGCGAACCTTTCACCTCAATTTCACTTCATAAACTAGCAACAGTACCTTATAGATCATCTTCAGTGTGTTATTATACATCCTTGTGCCGCTTTCATGCGCTGTATATGCCTGAAAAAATCGTCTTATAAAGTAATCATTTCCTGCTCCAACAGTCACGCTAGAAGTCAAGGGGGTAGCCCTTCCCTCACTTCAGGCTGTACCTCCCCTGCCCTAACCCCGCCTCTATGCACTGTAATTGACACCCAGCTCAGTCGCTGGGACCGCGCTTGTACAGGCTGCGCATGCGCCGTCCTCCTCATTCGCCGCGTGATCCCGTCTATCGCGCGGACTCAGTAATAAGCCCCCCATTACATGCCAGTATTAAGCCCCCCATCATGTGCCAGTATTAAGCCCCCCATCATGTGCCAGTATTAAGTCCCCCATCATCGTGTGCCAGTATTAAGTCCCCCCATCATCATGTGCCAGTATTAAGTCCCCATCATCATCATGTGCCAGTATTAAGTCGTCCCCCCATCATCATCATGGGCCAGTATTAAGTCTCCCCCCCATCATCATCATGTGCCAGTATTAAGTTGTCCCCCCCATCATCATCATGTGCCAGTATAAAGTCGTCGTCCCCCATCATCATCATGTGCCAGTATAAAGTCGTCCCCCCATCATCATCATGTGCCAGTATAAAGTCGTCCCCATCATCATCATGTGCCAGTATAAAGTCCCCCCATCATCATCATGTGCCAGTATAAAGTCCCCCCAATCTTCATCATGTGCCAGTATAAAGTCCCCCCCATCATCATCATGTGCCAGTATAAAGTCCCCCCATCATCCTCATGTGCCAGTATTAAGTCCCCCCATTATCATCATGTGCCAGTATTAAGTCCCCCCCATCATCATCATGTGCCAGTATTAAGTCCCCCCATCATCATCATGTGCCAGTATTAAGTCCCCCCATCATCATCATGTGCCAGTATTAAGTCCCCCATCATCATCATGTGCCAGTATTAAGTCGCCCCCCCCCCCATCATCATCATGTGCCAGTATTGTAATAAAAAAAATATATATATATACTTACCTCAGTGTCAGCGATGCGATGCAGGCCTCTTCTGGCCTGTGTCCCGCGCTGTAAGGCTCAGGCGGCGTGATGACGTAATTGCGCCGTCTGCGCCAGCCAGTGATAGGCTGCCGGCCTAGTGCCTAGTGCGCCGGCAGCCTATCAGAGGAAGGGACACACCTCTCGCTCCCCTGCACCTCCGCTGGCACAGGCAGATTACAATGGGGATGAGCGCAATGGAAGCGCTCATCTCCCTGTGCCCGGCAGCGGCTCACTTGGGGGGGGGGGAAACGGGGGCATTTTAGTTGGGGGTGCACATGGGGTTGGTAACAACCAACGATTTATACAGGAAAATCATGACGATTAACAAGGTTGCCCAAATTTTAGCATCCCACTGTAGATACCTGTAGATAGATAGATAATTGAAATGCTGTTAATATGAGATTAAGGGACCAAAAATACTGAATAAACATATATTCTGGATTATACATCTATGATATATCAGTTTATATCATGGGCTGTTAACTCAGAAACTACAATTAAATTAAAGGAAAATTAAATAAAGAAAAATAGGCCATAGAACATCCATATGAACAGAGCATATAGGGGTCATTTGCGATAAAAAAATATGCCTATATTAGGTGTATTTCTGGTGCAAACTGCAGCGCTAAGGTTCTTTGTGCCACAATCTGCGACATTTCCCAGTTCGCACCATGTCTAAAAAATGAGGCATGGCGTGGGTGGGGAAGGAGGTGGGCCAGCAGGCCTGTCTCATTTATTATTTGCTACCATGTTTTGGGTGTAAAAAATCGTCAAAATCAGTGGTGCCCAACCATTTTTCGTCTGAGGGCCGCATTAGACATGGTATAAATTTTGCGGGCCAGAACCAGGTAGCTTTGCCAGAAAGAAATGCAAACACTGTGAGGGGGCACGTGTGAGCATTACTAAAATACAAAATATGTAGCCTTTAAATCTGCGTTGGAGGCTGCGTTTGGAGCCTCTGTTGCAGATTCTGTTGAACGATCAGACAAAAAAGCTTTGTATTCAGCACTTCTGTGACCAGTAAAAAGACAGGATCCCGAACGGAAACTGAACGGATCCCATCATAGTCGGTGGAGTCTGTTCAGCTCTTTCCCTGTGGGGTTACAGGAGGAGGGGGGAGCAGGGTCACCGGAGACCAGTCACATGAGTCCACGGCTCCTTACCTCCCCAGCGGCCCTGTTATGTTTCCTAAGGTCCTCGGGCAGCGCGCCCGCTCTCCTTTCAACAGCCACTTCTGGAGCTGGCCCCTCCTCCTTCCAGCTTTCGCCAGCTTTCCCCACTGCAGGACCTGTTTCGCCCTGGCGTGCGCCTATACCAACCAGTAACAAAGCCCCTTGCTGTAAGGAGCTTTGCTATTGGTTATTTCAGGCACAGGCCAGCCGCATCGCAGCGCTGCCTGTGCCGTTCACAGCGCTCACTGTGCTGATGACTGTGGGGGAAAGTCTTAGGCGTATTGGACTTTTAGACTTTTTCCAGGGAGTCGCACGGGCCGCATGACACAGCTTCACGGGCCGGATTTGGCCTGCGGGCTGTAGGCTGGGCATCACTGGTCTAAATGTAAGACAGCTAAGATAAGAAGCTGGCTTACATTTAGACCAGTGCTGGATGTGAAGTTATGTAGAGACGCCGGTCTTAATAAGCCCCTGCGCTGGCAGTGGATCTGCCAAAGTTATGTAGTGGCGCCTCTACATAACTATGGCGGATCCACCACCAGCGCAGGGGCTTATTAATAAATGACCCCCATAGTGTCTAGATAAACAATGTATAGAGAATCTAGAAGAAGTAGACAGCATCTTTATAAAGCACACAGTGATAGATCTGGAGTACTGGATGTATACTCAGTATAGAATTGCCCATTTACTCATAACTGATGAGGACCTGTGAAAAATCACAATCAAATGTTATTACAATCGGCCACATTCTCTTTTTATCAGCAGAATGTCCCAGCTGATTGTCTTTCTACCTTAGAATAATGAAATCTGTGATGCTCAGTACAGCAGCTCCTTATACACGGTACAATGTAATGCTTTTGATTGCACTATAATCGCATTGCTGCAAAATTCAGTCTATGTGAATAATTTTGCTAAACTGGGGAAATGTTGCAGTAAGAGCATCTTAGTGAGAATTAAATTACTTGCAATGAGTTGTGAAATGGTATTTTTGCAATTCAGCAATAACGGTCCATCTGGTTAACTGGATGGATACTGGAAAGAAATGTTTGCAGATTTTTAACTGTTGGATACACACAGTGTATTCTCAAGTGATTTGATTTAATTCTGTACATTTATTTAGCTTGCTACTATAATAATTGGGATGTAGATTTTATTAATATAAACTAAACATTTGTTTGGTATAAATATCTAACTTGTTATACTGAACTTTGCATCACAAGCTGCTAACAGAAATACTGGGCATACGGTCTCCAAATTAAAATCAAATACAATTCCCAGATATTAACAGTGGGACTGGAGTTATAAATGCCTGGTATATATTATTACACTCAGTGTATACATCATGTACATATATACTGTCATACAGTTTTTAGACAGCGCATACAGCATCTACATAAATAATGCATTTATTGACCAGAAAAACACAGAATATATCAGGAGACAGCATCATGTAGGGTCTATATGCGTGGATGGATAGATAGATAGATAGATAGATAGATAGATAACACATGTATACATACAGTCATGGCCAAAAGTTTTGAGAATTACATAAATATTGGAAATTGGAAAAGTTGCTGCTTAAGTTTTTATAATAGCAATTTGAATATACTCCAGAATGTTATGAAGAGTGATCAGATGAATTGCATGGTCCTTCTTTGCCATGAAAATTAACTTAATCTCCAAAAAACCTTTCCACTGCATTTCATTGCTGTCATTAAAGGACCTGCTGAGATCATTTTAGTAATTGTCTTGTTAACTCAGGTGAGAATCTTGACAAGCACAATGCTGGAGATCATTATGTCAGGCTGATTGGGTTAAAATGGCAGACTTGACCTGTTAAAAGGAGGGAGATGCTTGAAATCATTGTTCTTCTATTGTTGACCATGGGGACCTGCAAATAAACGCGTGCAGCCATCATTGCATTGCATAAAAATGGCTTCACAGGCAAGGATATTGTGGCTACTAAGATTGCACCTCAATTAACAATTTATAGGATCATCAAGAACTTCAAGGAAAGAGGTTTAATTCTTGTTAAGAAGGGTTCAGGGCGTCCAAGAAAGTCCAGCAAGCGCCAGGATCGTCTCCTAAAGAGGATTCAGCTGTGGGATCGGAGTGCCACCAGTGCAGAGCTTCCTCAGGAATGGCAGCAGGCAGGTGTGAGCGCATCTGCACGCACAGTGAGGCGAAGACTTTTGGAAGGTGGCCTGGTGTCAAGAAGGGCAGCAAAGAAGCCACTTCTCTCCAAAAAAAACATCAGGGACAGATTGATCTTCTGCAGAAAATATGGTGAATGGACTGCTGAGGACTGGGGCAAAGTCATATTCTCCGATGAAGCCTCTTTCCGATTGTTTGGGGCATCAGGAAAAAGGCTTGTCCGGAGAAGAAAAGGTGAGCGCTACCATCAGTCCTGTGTCATGCCAACAGTAAAGCATCCTGAGACCATTCATGTGTGGGGTTGCTTCTCATCCAAGGGAGTGGGCTCACTCACAATTTTGCCCAAAAACACAGCCATGAATAAAGAATGGTACCAAAACACCCTCCAACAGCAACTTCTTCCAACAATCCAACAACAGTTTGGTGAAGAACAATGCATTTTCCAGCATGATGGAGCACCGTGCCATAAGGCAAAAGTGATAACTAAGTGGCTCGGGGACCAAAACGTTGACATTTTGGGTCCATGGCATGGAAACTCCCCAGATCTTAATCCCATTGAGAACTTGTGGTCAAACAAAAACCCAGAAATTCTGACAAACTCCAAGAAGTGATTATGAAAGAATGGGTTGCTATCAGTCAGGAATTGGCCTAGAAGTTGATTGAGAGCATGCCCAATCAAATTGCAGAGGTCCTGAAAAAGAAGGGCCATCACTGCAAATACTGACTCTTTGCATAAATGTCATGTAATTGTCGA